>NC_141548.1:78497500-78797500 GCF_021556685.1 Rattus norvegicus
CAGTGGTATAGCGCTTGCCTAGCAAGTGCAAGGCTCTGGGTTCGGTCCCCAGCTCCAGAAAAAAAATCCCATGCTTTACCTTTGTTATGAATATTCTTAAGTGAAGGATGTGTATAGGACTTTGTATGTTTAAGTGGGCAACTATATCTTATGAACTAGAAAAAAAATATGGAGTGGAGACTGAAGGAAGGGCCATCTGGGAAACGCCCCACCTGGGGATCCTACCTGTCTGCAAACACAACCTGACATGGTTTCTGTTGCCAAGAGGAGCTTGCTGAAAAGAACCTAGTGTGGCTATTCTCTAGGATGTTGTGCCAGCACATGACTGATGTAGATGTGGATGTTTGGTTACAACCATCAGACTGAGTTTAATGACCCCAGTGGGGAAGCTGGCTTAAGGACTGGAGGAGTAGAGGGGGATTGCAACCCCAGAGGAAGAATAATGTCTGCTGGCCAGAGACCCCAGTGCTCCCAGGGATTAGACCACCAACCAAGGAAGGGATCCAAGGCTTCAGATACTATGTATCAGAGGATGGCCTTGTCTGACATCAATGAGAGGGATGCTCTTGGTCCTGTTGAGGTTTGATGCCTCAGCTTAGGGTGATGCTGAAGTGTTGGGATGGGAGTGCGTGGGTGAATGGGTGGGTGAGCACTTTCTAGAGGCAAAGGGGATGGGGAGAAGGTAGATGTGGGATGGGTGGGGGTTTGTGAAGGGGTAACCTGGATGGGGATATCATTTGAAATATAAAGGAATGGAATGATTAATCAATCAATCAATAAATGCCAGGAAATGAAAAGACTTTGTAAGCTGCCTTGTGAGTTTCTCTGTTTTCCTACTTCACCACCACACAGTGAAAGGAATCATATAAAATGTAAACAAAGAAGCAATAGCCAATAAATTTTTATGGAGTCTAAAATGCAACTATGAAGAAATCACTTTAGATATGCTAACTTATTGAGTATTAAATATGAACTTCTCATAATTTTGCTAATATTTCTCTTCAAAGATTTTTTAAGATTTATTTATTTTATTTATATGAGTACCCTCTAGCTGTTTTCATGCACACCAGAGAAACCATCAGATCCTATTACAGATGCTTGTTAGCCACTATGTATTTGCTGGGAATTGAACTCAGGACTTTGGAAGAGTTGAGAGTACTCTTAACTGATGATCCATCTGTCTAGCCTTCTCTTCAGTTTGAGAAATGCTATGTCAGGCCAGATAGATGGCTCAGAAGGTAAAGATGCTTACTATCAAGTTTAGATTATTGCCCAGATCTTACATGTTAAAAAAAAAGGAAGGCTGATTCCCTCAAGTTGTGTTCTGGAATCTGTCTTTAGATTGACTCATATATACATATAGACACAGTAAATAAATAAATGGGGAAAAAGAAATATGATTCTACAACTCAGCTATCAAAATCAATGGATTCATGAATTTCATAGACAAATAGATGGTACAAGAAAATATCACCCTGAGTGAGAAAATCCAGTGATAAAGGAACACACACAGTATGCACTCACTGATAAGTGGATATTAGTCCAAAAGCTTGGAATACTCGAAATACAATTCATGGGTTATATGAAGATCAAGAAGAAGGAAGACTAAAATTCAGATGCATCAGTCCTTCTTAGAAGGAAGAACAAAATACTCACAGGAGAAATACAGGGACAATGAGTGGAGTAGAGACTAGAGGAAAGGCCACCCAGTGAATGCCCCACCCAGGGATCAGTCCCATATACAGCCACCAAACACAGTCACTATTGCTGATGTCAAGAAGTGCTTGCTGACAGGAATCTGATATGGATGACTTCTGAGAGGCTCTGACAGATCCTTACTGATACAGATTAATATATTTGCTTCTAACCATTAGACTAATCACAGGAACCCCAACGAGGTAGTTAGAGAAAGGACTGAAGGAACTGAAGGGGTTTGCATTCCAGTGAGAAGAAAAATAATATCAACCAACCAGTCCTGAAGGAGCTCCCAGGCACTAAACCCCCAACCAAAGTGTACACATGGGGGGACCCCATAGCTCCAGCTGCATATGTAGCAGAGGATGACATAGTGTGGCAATCAATAGAAGGCGATGCCCTTGGTCCTGTGAAGGCTTTTTTCCCCATGTAAGGGAATACTAGGGTGTTGAAGTGGGAGTGGGTGAGTAGTAGGGGGAACATTCTTATAGAAGCAGAAGAGGGGTAAAGAGAGAGGGGGAGAACCAGGAAATGAGATTATATTTGGAAAGTAAATACATAAAATACCCAACTATATAAACAACAAACAAAAAAAAAAACTTTTACAGAGCAGACCTTGGTCACGGTTCCTTGCCCAGTCCCACAAATCCCAGAGGAATCTTGACTCCCAGGTGCTCTGATGCACAGATCATAGGTGAAGAAGCCACATCTGTCCTAACCCCTTGAGTAACTTGGTACCACTGGATCCAAGGATGCAAAAACTCCACCTAGTCATGGACACTGGACCCTTCCTGTATGAACCAGTGCCCTGAGCAGGCCTGGAGTGCTGGCTCTGCACCCGGTCCACCAACACTCAGAGAAAACTTGAATCCTAAGTGCTCTAAGACACCCAATTTCACAGTTTCAACCTGCACCCAGAGAAGACCTGGGGTGCTGGCCCTGCATCCAATCTTAGAACATCCAGAGAGAGCCCAACTCCCAGGTGCTCTGAAACTCATAGCACCACAGGATCACAGGGTCTCAGAGGAATCTAGATGCCCAGGAAATTTGACACATCCAGGAGCACGGGAGCTCTGACACACTAAAGATCACAGTTGAGGGCACACATCTTTCCCAACACCAAGTGTAACTGAGACCCCCACAAGAACTAAGGAAACACAAATCTCGGCCCAGCCAGTGACACTGGTACCTTCCAGCTTGGCTCCCTACCCACTCCTGCAATACCCTATGAAGGCTTGACTTCCAGGGGCTCTGACACAATAGGATCTCAGGAGCTTGATCACACCAGGATTTCAAGAAACCAAAGGAATCTTGACTCATGGGATCTCTAACACACCCAGGATCTAAGGATCACAGAATTCCAGAATCACAGAATCACAGAGACAGCTGGACTCTGAGGTGTTCTTACATAACCACGATCACAGGAGGGACAGACTCTAGTCAGAAAAAGCAAGAAAAGGTAGCACTAGAGACAAACAGATAGAGAGAGGGAAGCACAAGAACATAAGCAACAGAAACCAAGGCTATTTGTCATAATTAGAACCCAGTTCTCCCACTACAGCACGTCCTGGATACCCCAATCATCCAGGAAAAGCATGATAAAGATTTAAAATGAAATCTAATGAGGATGATAGAATATTTTAAGGACATAAAAACTCCCGTTAAAAAAAAATACAGGAGTTATCAAAAAAAGATAAGGAAGGACACTTCATATTCATCAAAGGAAAAACTTACCAAGATGCACTATGAGTTCTGAACATCTATGCTCCAAATGCAAGGGCAACGACATTCATAAAAGAAATTTTACTAAAGCTCAAAGTACACATTGCAACACAAACAACAATACTGAAAGACTTCAACACCCCACACTCAGCAATGGACAGATCATAGAAACAAAAACTAAACAGAGACACACTGAATTTAACAGAAGTTATGAAACAAATGAATTAAACACATATATAGAACATTTCATCCCAAACCAAAAGAATATACCTTCTTATCAGCATGACATGGTATCTTCTCCAAAATGTTGTGACAAAAGTCACAAAACAGGCCCCAACAGATACAGGAAAATTGACATGACCCCAAACATCCTATCAGATCACCATGGACTAAGGCTCACCTTCAATAACAAGAAAAACACATGTAAGCCCACATACACATGGAAACGGAACAATGCTCTACTCAGTGATAACTTGGTCAAGGAAGAAATAAAGAAATTAAAGACATTTTAGAATTTAATGAAGATGGCATAACAACATACCAAAACATATGCAACAAACTGAAAGCAGTGCTAAGAGGAAACCTCATAGCTCTGAGTGTCTTCAAAAAGAAATTGGAGAGAGCATAGACTAAGAGCTTGACAAAACATCTGAAATATCGAGAACAAAAAGAAGCAAATTCATCCAAGAGACATAGACAGCAGAAAATAATCAAACTCAGAGCTGAACTCAACCAAGTAGAAACAAAAAGAACTAAACAAAGGAGCAACAAAATCAAGAGCTGGTTCTTACAGAAAATCAACAAGATAGATAAAACCCTTAGCCATCCTAACCACAGGGTAGAGAGACAGTATCCAAATTAAGAAAATCAGAAATGAAAAGGGAGGCATGACAAAAGAAACAGGAAATTAAAAAAAATTATCAGATATTACTACCAAAGCTTATACTGAACAAAACTGGAAAATCAGGAGGAAATGTACAATTTTTAGACAGATACCAGGTACCAAAGTTAAATTAGGACGACATAAACCATCTAAATAGTCCCACCATAATCCCTATAGAATTAGAAGTTGTCGTTAAAAATCTCCCAACCAAAAAAAAAAAAAAAAAAAAAAACCCAAGTCCAGATGGGTTTAATGGGTTTAGTGCAGAATTCCAGTAGACCTTCAAAGAATACCTAAAACCAATACTATTCAAACTATTCCACTAAATAGAAACAGAAGGAAAACTACCAAATTTGTTCTATGAAGCCAAAATTATGCTTAAACTAAATCACACAAAGGCACAACAAAGAAAGAGAACTTCAGATCAATTTCCCTTATGAATAATGATACAACAATACTCAATAAAATCTTTGAAAACTGAATCCAAGAACACATCGAAATGATTATCCATCATGATTAATTAAAATTAATTCCAGTGAAATCCATCAATTTAATTCTCTGTATAAATAAACTCAAAGAAAAAACCCACAGGAATATCTCGTTAGATGCTGAGAATACATTTGACAAAATTCACCATCCCTTCATATTAAACATAGTAAAAGCAATTTACAGCAAACCAGTAGCCAACATCAAACTAAACTGAGAGAAATTTGAAGCAATCCCACCTTAATTAGGGACTAGACAGGTTGTTCACTTGCTCCCTACTGATTCAATATATTAATTGAAACCCTAGTCAGAACAATTAGACAGTAAAAGGAAGTCAAAGGAATATTTATTTGAAAATATCACTATTTGCAGATGGTATGATAGTATCCTTAAGTGACTCCAAAAATTCCACCAGAGAACTCCTAAACCTGATAACTTTTGCAAAGTGGCTGATTATAAAAATAGCTCAAACAATTCAGTAGCCTTCCTCTATTCAAAGGTTAAACAGGGTGAGAAAGAAATTATGGAAATGACATTTTTCACAACAGAAATAAATAATATAAATCACTTTGGTGTGATTCGAACCAAGCAAGTGAAGATCTGTTTGACAAGAATTTCAAATCTCTGTAGAAAGAATTCAATCTTAGAAGATTGAAAAATCTTCTATGCTCATGGGTTAGTAAGATTAATATAGTAAAAATGGCCATCTTTTCAACAAATGGAATTGGTTCAACTGGTGGTCAGCATGTAGAGAATGCAAACATATCCATTCTTTTCGCTTGTACAAAGCTAAAGTCCAAGTGGATCAGGAACTCAACCCCATAAGAACAACACCAACCAACCAGAAATCCCAGGGACTAATCCACCATTCAGAAAGTACACATGGACAGACACATGGCTCCACATGCATATATATATATATATATATATATATATATATATATATATATATATATATATATGTATGTATGTATAGCAGAGGACGACCTTGTTGGGTACCAATGGGAAGAGAAGCTCTTGGTACTTGGAAGGCTCCATTGTAGGGAAATATCAGATCAAGGAGGTGGAAAGGGGTGGGTGGATGGGTGGGGGAACAGTCTCATAGAAGAAGGGGCATGGAATGGGAAACCGGGAATGGTTTATGGATGGGATACCAGGAATGTGATAACATTTGAAATCTGAATAAATAAAAATTATCCAATAACCCCCTCCCCTCAAAAAGACAAATACACTGAAACTAATAGAAGATAAAGTATGGAAGAGCCTCGGACACATGGGACCAGGGAAATTTTTCCTGAAGAGAATGCCAATGGCTTATTCTATAACATCCAGAATCTACAAATTGGAAATCATAAAATTGTAAAGCTTCTGTATGGCAAAGGACACTGTCAATAGACAAAACAGTAAGCAACAGATTGGGAAAAGATCTCTACCAATCCTACATCTGATAGCGGGCTAATGTCCAATAAATAAGAAGAATTCAAGAAGTTAGACTACAGAGAATCAAACAACAATATAGGAAATGGGATACAAAGCTAAACAGAATTCTCAACTTAGGAATATCAAATGGCCAAGAAGCACCTAAAGAAATGTTTGACATCCTTAGTCATCAGGGAACTGCAAATCAAACAACAACATTCAAAGTTGGGAATGGGAAAGTTCAAATATTCAGATGGTAACAGATGCTGGGATGATGTGGAGAAAGAGGAACACTCCTCCATTGTTGGTGGAGTTGAAAGCTGGTACAACCACTCTGGTAGTCAGTCCAGAGGTTCCTCAGAAAACTGGACATAGTACTACCTGAGGACACAGTTATACCACTCCTGGGTATATACCCAAAAGATGCTCCAACACATAACACAGTGGACACGTGCTCCACTATGTTCATAGCAGCCTTATTTATAATAGCAAGAAGTTGGAAAGAACTCAGTTGTCCTTCAAGAAAGAATGAGTACAGAAATTGTGGTACATTTACGGAATGGAGAACTATGCCACTATTAAAAACAATGACTTCATGCAATTCTTGGGCAAATGAATGGTACCATAAAATATCCTGCGTGACTTAAAAAAAAAAAAAAACATACACACAGTGAGTGGTATGCAAGTGAATCTTAGCCCAAAATCTTGAAATACTCAAGATAAAACTTACAGACCACAAAATGTTCAAGAAGAAGGAAGACCAAATCATGGGTGGTTGTGTTTCTTAAATAAAATACTCCCAGGAGGAAACTCAGAGACAAAATGTGGAGCCGAGACCAAAGAAAAGCCATCCAGAGACTGCCCCACCTGGGGATCTATCCCATAAACAGATACCAAACTCAGACCATATTGCTGATGCCAAGAAGTGCATACTGACAGGAGCCTGATATAACTGTTGCCAGAGAGTTTCTGCCAGAACCTGACCAATACAGAGTTAGATACTGGCTGCCAATGCATTTTTTAAGTCTCCATTTTGAGAGATGGGGTTCCTGGGATTGTATCAAGAACCTTGTGCTGATTATGCTAGGCTCCATCTCTGATTTAGATCTTTGATTTTATGCTCTGCTTTTAAGTGATAGATATAAATGAAAAGCTATCTTCTTCATCATATAGATGGAAGAAATTTTTAGAACTTTAGCATTATCATTTCTTTTCTCAGTGCTTATGCCCAAAATATTGAGCTTGACCTGACTATAACCTTTGTATCACTCAATGTGTGTTTGTGTATCTATGTGTGTATGTCAGTATCTGTGTATACATGTATGTGTGTGCACATACAAAAACAACCATACACCTACAATGACTGTTACATGGTATAATTGAATGAATAAAACACTTGTATGTCTTTAAATGCTTGTTCATGTATTTTTCTCTATATTAAATCATTTATTGTTTATTCATATTTATAGTGTATTTATATTTCTCAGCAATATATTGCCTACTTGAAAGTAGTAGGGAAATAGACTTTAACTATTCTGATCACAGACAAAGAAAAGATAAATCAATAAAGTGTTTAATATGAATGAGAATGGACTAAGAGGCTTCTCTTACTCACTATACAATATATGGATGTTCCACAGCATCATGCTGCAGGCCATAAAATATGAAATTCATGTGAAGTAAAAGCAAAACATTACTGTGTATGGTTTATACTTTAAAAAGATAAAATAATTATAACAATTGAATTAAGATCCATTCAATGATAGGGAGCCCATCTCTAATGTCAGGAATCACAATCAGATGATGGATATATCAAATACCTAGAATAGAACCTAGGATAGAATTATATATATATATATATATATATATATATATATATATATATATAGTTGTGATGTTTTCATTTTCATAAATAATAATAAAAGCAAACAAACTTTACTCATGAACATAAACTTCAAAGTCTAACACATATTTTTACTATTTAAGAAACAGCAACTTCAGGTACTTAGTATTAAAATTTAGTTTAAACATTGGCAAAAACTTCATGAAATCTGTTACATCATATTTTGAAAATATGTTATTAAAACATAAAGCTCATCAGGAAGTGATCAAACATGGTTTTGGAAGGTAAGAGTGACTAGTGAAACATTTAGTGTTCTGTGTAATAAAAAACATTAAATTATGAAGTCTAAAGTAACTTGATCTTGTATGGCATGGTCATTTGTAAAATATTTAATTCCTCACATTCTTTATGGAACTCCAAAAATTGCAAAATGTATTCAGTTCCTATGAAATATTTGTTTGTGTGAGAACTAATTATAATCAAGTATACTTTATAGAGAAAATGTACAAAGAATTGTAACATGCTTGGTTAAGAGTATCATAGAAACCTCATCCTTTGCATACCTTAGGTTCAGTGCAAATTAGAGAATGATAAAATTAATTCAAGTTTGGAAATATAAGCATGTTTATTCTCTTCCTTTAGTAACTGATAAAGAGAAAATACAATAACCTCAGTCAAAAAATTTGTTGCTTATACATGGCATATATTATTCTGGTTTGGCTGCCTTGTCTAACCTTAGTGGGAGAGAAAGTGCATAGCCTCAGAGAGACTTAAAGTCTTAAAGCTTTGATATGTATGATAATTTAAGGGACTATGAATTGTTTGTTTGTCATTCCCAAGCATTATTTGGAGGTAGTGATACTTTTATGAGAAGAAACACAGTTGAGAGTAATGAGGACTCAGACAGCATCACTCCTTCCCCATTTGGACAACCAATCATCTTTACATTTTTAGATTTTCTTCAGTCCCAACTGACATGTCTCTCCTTCTCCTGTGCCCTGCCACCATGATGTGATGTGTACCAAGGCCAAAACAAGTGAGGCTAACCAATGACAGAAGCATCTCAGCGTATGAAGAATGCCAACTTTCCTTCCACATATGTTATTCATCTCACATATTTGTTACAATTGTAGAAATAAGCACACAGTCCACGTGGTGTCTCAGTGTGTGTTCATTGGGTAGCCAAGGTAAGCATATGGGTCTCCTCATTTTCCACAAAATATTTATGGTGAAAATAGGCAAGTCCTTTGTTTCTAGTGTCTTGGAATAATTTCCAATTTTATCCTGGTGAATCACAGAACTTTCATATCATGGGACTTGAAAATAGGATAGATTTTCAGGAAAAAAATGACAGAAAGAATGGAAGAGTTGGTCAACAAAGAAGATAAGAAAGATTCTTATCGAGAATTTAATGAACATGGAAACAATCTCTCATTAAGAACTGATGCTAGGCACATGAATGAGGTTTGGAGATCCACTTCTCTTGTGACCAATACAAAGCAAAGCAGTTAAACATACCAGACACACTGGAGCATCCAGTCTGTGATACTGAGAAAGGTTACCATGGCTCTAAGTCAGCAAACCTCTCCACATCAGAAGGAAGAACCTATAACATAAGCCCAAAAATGGTCCAAAGAGAGGTAACTATTACACCAAAATATGAATGCTCTAAACACAAGGAACTGAGTGTGAATTTGCTTATAAAAAAGAGCTAGCAAAAGGTATATACTCCCATGCTCTTAATTATTGCCTATATCAGTCATAGTAAATAAACTAAATATATGAGCAGACTTGCAGCTCTGAGTAACATGCCAATAGCTTCAACCAATTAGAGACCTAATCTATTAGAAAAAATTCACAAGAAGACAGCAAAGGCATTAATGTTTTCGTTTCATTTTTCAAACATCCCATTTTCTTAAATATCACGTAAGTTTTTATATAAAATTAAGCATTCTAGGAAGCATAGCTATGATTTAAATTAAGGAGGAAGATTGTGATGGCTATAATAAATATTGTGACATGTATAGGAAGAACTGGAATATACTTCAATTTAGTCTTGAAGGGGTCAAGAAGAAGCCCCTCACAAATGCAGAGAAATTGTCATTGTGGACATGAAAGAAATACAGAAATAAAGCAAAATCTGTAAAATTATCATATATGTGAAAAATCAAATAGATTCGGGTAGAAAATTCTGTCACTCTTGTACACAGGGCCTGTGTTTCTTGTGTCAGCATTCAATGGAGTGACTCTGGAACTTTGGGTTAAAGAATTACTTTGCTTTTTTTCCACATGCACACAACTGAAAATGACATTTTATTGGAAAGGCTAATGTCCATATGTAACAGAATGCAGAACAGTAGGCACAGGACTGTTCTCTGGTTTCTCTTGGAGGAAAGCTGTGTGCACAGAGGCCAGGGAGGAAGCTATCCCAGAACTTTGCCAGTGGCCCTTCTGCAGGCTTCTGACCTTGGTGAACCATGGATACTGTAGGGCCTAAAAAGCAGTCAGGACCTCAGAATTCATATCCTTCAGGAAAGCCTAGGATGGTACAGGTGCTAGTGGGATTCAGGGATTTTCTTATCTATAGGTCATTTAAGACGAGACAGGAATTAAGGCAGAAGATGGATACAAAGATGCTAAATTTAGCCTAAGCAACACAGAGAAGCACTGTCTTAAAAAAAGATATGTTTAAGCTGAAGGGATTTGCAGTCCCATAGGAAGAACAACAACATCAACCACCCAGAACCCCAGAGCTCCCAGGGACTAAACTACCAACCATTGGCTACACATGGAGGGACCCATGGCTCCAGCTGCATATGAAGCAGAGGATGACATTGTTGGGCATCAATGGGAGGTGAGGTCCTTGGTCCTGTGAAGGCTTAATGCCCCAGCATAGGGGAATACTAGAGTGGTGAAATGGGAGTGGGTGGATGGGTGGGGGAGCACCCTCATAAAAACAGAGGAATAGTACAGAGGGTTTCCCAGAGGGGAAACCTGGAAGGATGATAACATTTTAAATGTAAATAAATAAAATAACCAATAAGAAAATAACTAAGAAAGCATTCTGTCCTGCTAAGGAAGAGAGATCAGGTGTAATTATTGAAAGTTAAATGGGAAGACTGCTCTCACAGATGATAAATATTCTGAAAATCCACTATTTGTGTTTGGAAGAAGATACTCTCTTTAAAAGTCTGCCTAATAAAATGAATTCTGGATGCAGGAACCTAATATTTTCCAAGGTTCAGTGTAGTTTCTAATACAGTATTCATTATTCTTTCAGAATTTATCATGCTTGTTATGAAACTGACCCAATTCTTACAGCATATCTTTAAGGTATTAAAAAATGTTCATTTTGAAAGAAAGAAAATGGCAATATTGTCCTATGTGCTGTTATATATGATATATATGCATATATATACATATATATAATATGATAGACATGATATATAGCATAAGATACATTCTCATATATTTACATATATTCTATATATGTTATTATATGATATAGCCAATGAAGCAAAATGAAAAACAATTAGAAAAGGAGAAATTCTTGTTTTGTTACTTCTCATTATATACACAATCAAATGTATCAAAACCTTAAAAACAGATTGGACCAGGTGACGTATGCTTTTAATTCCAGGATTTAGGAGGAAGATTTATGTGAATCTTGGTGACTGTCATGCCAGTCTCATCTCTGTAGTGATACTGTCTCAAAATAAAACAAAGCAAACAATGTACACTTATATTTTCAAGGTGAAATTATAAAAGTAACGAGCATTGAGGGCTTGAGAGATGACTCTATGTTTAAGAACATTTGTTTCTCCTACTGATTTCTATGTGCATCAACAACATGGAAACATACTACTGTAACTCCTGTTCTAGGAAATCCAGACTCTCTTAAAGCTATCAAAGGCAGGACAAGTACATTGTGCATAGAAACAATTGGGCAAAACATCCCCACACATAAAATAAATAAAATATAAATAAACCAAACCCAAGGATGTGAAGGTTGCATTACACAGTCATTATAATATATTAGATATCTATTCATAGTAAAACTGAAATTTATTGATGATTTAAACTGTACATAATTTTCAGAAAGAAATGATTTCATATGCAATAGAAGCCATGTCTTCTCACACATTGAGTTTCCAACTAGATTCTCCCAAGAGACAGAGATGCAACAGTATGTAAATAGTATGTAAGAAAATGCCAGTGATCGAATTACTTAAAGAATCATTGATTTATATTGTAATAAAGTTCTCAGAGACAAGCTAAAAATACTTTGGCATTTGCATATAGAAAAACTGTTTAAACTCCCTTTTTTTTTTCATCTTTATTAACTTGTCTATTTCTTATTTACATTTCGATTGTTATTCCCTTTCCCGGTTTCTGGGCTGACATCCCCCTAAACCCTCCCTCTCCCCTTCCCTATGGGTGTTCCCCTCCCTATCCTCCCCCCATTACCGCCCTTCCCTCAACAATCACATTCACTGGGGTTCAGTTTTGGCAGGGCCAAGGGCTTCCCTTTCAACTGGTGCCCCTACTAGGCTATTCTCTGCTAACTATGCAGTTGGAGCCCAGGGTCAGTCCACGTATAGTCTTTGGGTAGTGGCTTAGTCCCTGGAAGCTCTGGTTGCTTGGCATTGTTGTTCATATGGGGTCTCAAGCCCCTTCAAGATCTTTCAGTTCTTTCTAAGATTCCTTCAACGGAGGTCCCGTTCTCAGTTCAGTGGCTTAATTATAGCATTCACCTATGTATTTGCTGTATTCTGGCTGTGTCTCTCAGGAGAGATCTACATCCGGTTCCTGTCGGCCTGCACTTCTTTGCTTCATCCATCTTGTCTAATTGGATGGCTGTATATGTATGGGCCACATGTGGGACAGGCTCTGAATGGGTGTTCCTTCTGCCTCTGTTCTAAACTTTGCCTCCCTATTCCCTGCCAAGGGTATTCTTGTTCCCCTTTTAAAGGAGTGAAACATTCGCATTTTGGTCATCCTTCTTGATTTTCATGTGTCCTGTGCATCAGGGTAATTCGAGCATTTAGGCTAATATCCACTTATCAATGAGTGCATACCATGTGTTTTTTTTTTTTCTGTGATTGGGTGACTTTTAAGAATTTCATAAACCATAAATTTTATTATGGAAATAAGTACTGAATAAAGCACACATATATTTAGATGCTTGATTATTTCGAGTCAAGCTGAAGGAAGAAAATATAAATACATACCTATTGGTAGACATACACTTTTATGTATGTTTTCATGTACATATGTGCACTTTGAAATAGTGAAAATGATGATTTTATGCTAAGTTACTATAATTTCTCTTTTAAAAAATTAAAGTATTGTATATTTTCTGTTTTTCCCCTAAGGTTTTTATAATTACAATGAAATTAAAGCTATCTTTAGAAAAAATACTGATTCACCAAAAATGTGGTACTACTTCTATGATTCCTAAGTTGATAGAAATATTTTATCTATCAGTAAACTCATGAAAACAACTAAGAAAGAATTTTGGAAAATGTTTTCCATTAAATATTATCTACAAACTTAAATAAGCATGCAAATAACTAAGATAGTGATAGGGTTCTTTTGTTTTTGTTTTTGTTTTTGTTTTTGTATTCTTTTGCTCCCTTCAGATCAACTACTAAATTACTATTTGTTTCTACTTTTAAGGGATCTTAAATTTGGAAGGATTTATATTTATAATTGTAATGTCATCCCATCTAACATAGTTTATGAGTTTCTCTTTATCCATATCTATCTCTATCTGTTTCTATAATTACTGCCTTTGTTTCTTTTTTCTATTCCTTTTTTATTGTTTACTTTTTATTTATTTAGATTTCAAATGTTATCACCTTTCCCGGTTTCCCATCAATAAATGCCTAAACCATCTCCCTCCCCCTTCTCTATAAGGGCTCTCCCAAACCATCCACCCACCCCTTCCTACGTCCCTCTCTGACTTTCCTCTACATTGGAGGGTCCAGCCTTGGCAGGACCAAGGTCTTCTCCTCCCAGTTTTGCCCAACAAGGCCATCCTCTGCTACAGAGGCAGCTGAAGCCATACTTCAATGTAAGTAATTACTTTTTCACCATTAATTCAGGTTTTTCAAAATATTTGAAGTACCGTATTGTTTGTAATAAAACTATTATTAAAATGTAGAAATTTTATTCATGCAAATTATCAGCAATTTTTAAAATTATGTTTATTTTGTTTGTTGATATTATTAAAGCTGTCAGTGGTTATTATTGGTTACATTTTTAATTATGTTTAATTTTATATGTCATCTTATATTTCATAGTTAATAAGTATAAATATTACAAATGTATCTAAATTATTTCAATCATGCTAAAATTATTTCATTTTCACTGATGTGATTTTCAAGATTTTTAGTGATAAGCATTCAATTACACAATCTTTCTCTCTGGGTCTTCAATCTCTCTGTTTTCTCTTCATTAATAAATATGACAGATAACGACTCAAAAGAATGACAATTTTATTTTATCATTTCTCAACACGTGTGCTTGGCTCTGCTAAATAAATGATAAAGACATAAAAAAACCGTAGTCATCTCATAGAACTGGAAAACAGCAGAGAAGGTCAAAGTTACAGATGCATTCATCAAGTTTTCCTCAGGACTTTACCCTCTTACCTTTTCTATATTAATAAAGGTTTAATCTAGTAAGAAAAACATCTGGGAATTAATCTTGCAATAAAGGGTTTTCTGTGGAAACACCATATTCCAAAGCAGCAATTTTTAGGGAAAATAATTCAGTGGTAACACTTGCTTTGCATGTATATGTTATTGTATTTTATCTTAATCATCACAATGAAACACTTGCACAGCACACTGCAAATTTCCATTCATTACTCAATGCTTTTTTGGGGGTGGGGGTTCATTCTTCAGTGGTATTGTAATTTTCTTCCAAGGCATTTAAGCATCGTCATGTGCATATGAATGTCATTTTAATAAACAATTTATTAACTTCTATCTTTCCTGTATAAAGCCCTATTATTTCAAGGAATTTTTATACTCTCATGTGTTCAGTTACTAGGTTTTCTGATTTTGTTATATTAAATAGTAAGAAGGGTCTTCCTAGATACTACTGAGTTTCCTTAATTTGTAGTCAGTATGTGTGTGTGCACGCGCACACACACACACACATACACAAAGGAGGGGGGCTGCCTAGCAGTGTTAAATATGCTTTTATATACTTTTGATCATTCTACTGTTACAGAAGGGATTGGGCATTTTAAATGACATCAAGCATTCAAACATGCATTGCTCTCTGTAGTGATGGTGTCTCTAGAAGAGTATCATCACTTTTTACCAGTCAGAATGGCTAAGATCAAAACCTCAGGTGACAACGCATGTCGGCAAGAATATGGAGAAAGAGGAACACTCCTCCATTGCTGATGGGATTGCAAGCTAGTACAATTACTCTGGAAATCAATCGGGAGGTTCCTCAGAAAATTGGAAATAGACCTACATAAAGACACAGAAATACCACTGTTGGTAATAAATCCAAAAGATGCCCCACCATGCCCCACAGGCATAGGTTCTATTAGTTCATAGTGGCCTCATTTGTGATAACCAGAAGCTAGAAATAAACTAGATGTTCCATGACAGAAGAATGGATAGAGAAAATGTGGTTCATTTACACAATAGAATACTACTCAGATATGAAGAATGAGGATATCCTGAGTTTTGCAGGCAAATGGATGAAACTGAGTGAGGTAACTCAGACTCAAAAGGACTGAGTACATTGTATGTACTCATTAATAAGTGGATATTAGCCAAAAATAAAGTACAGAATACCCAAGATACAGTACACAGAACTCAAAAAGTTCAACAAGCTAAAGGGCCCAAGTAAGAATGCCTCAGTTCCACTTGGGAGGGAGAAGAAAGCAACCGCAATGAGAGGGAGGCAGGGTCAGTGGAGGGATAGGGGATGGGAATGGGGGGAGAGGGTAACATGATCTGGTATTTGGTGAGGGGAAAGGACAGAAGTCCTGAGGGCCAGCTGAAAAATGGATACAGGCAACCTTGGGAGGTAGGAGGCTGGGAGGACACTCCAGAATGTACCAGAGACCTGGGAAGAGAGAGACTCTCAAGACTCAAAGACAGGGACACTAGATGAAAGGCCTTACAGTGGGGCGAAGGAATTTACTGAATTCCTCATCCAGCAGAATGTCAGGGCATGAAGTGAGGTATGCGGTTGCTATCCCACAGCCAAAACTCTGACCCAAACTTCTTGCTGTCTGAAAGAAATGCAGAGATGGAAATGGGAAAGATCCTGAGAAAAAAGGATGTCCAGGGACAGGTTTAAAGTGGGATCCAGCTCAAGGGGAGGGCCACAAGTCCTGACACCATTACTAAGGCTATGGAGCACTCCCAAAAAGAAACCTACCATTAATGCCCCTGAAAGACCCAATAAGGTGCTGAAAGAGTCAGATGCAGATATGTGCACCAAACCAGTGAACAGAAGCTGCTGAACCCTGTCACTGAATTAGGGAAAAGCTGGTGAGAGCTGAGGAACAGGGCAATCCTGTAGGAGGACCAGCAGTCTCAATTAATTTGGAACCCCAAGTTCTCTTAAACTCTGGATCACCAACCAGGCAGCATAAACCATCTGAGATGAGGCCTCCAACACATATACATCAGAGGACTCCTAGGTCTGGGTTCAGACAGAGAAGATGCACCTAACCCCCAAGAGACTGGAGGCCCCAGAAAGGTTAGAGGCCTGATGGAGTTGGGGTGGAGGGATGGGGACATCTTCGTGGAGACAGGGGTTGGGGTGGTTTGGAGGGTGGATTGGGATGGGAATAAAATCTGGAGTGTAAAAATAAATAAATTAAAATAGAAATAAAGACATTCAGAGTTCCCAATCAGAAGAGAACCTGTTAGGCCTTTACCTAGCTTATGGTTTTCTTCGTACGTTAATATTAGTTGTTTTTTTTAAATTAGTTCTAATAGCTCTCACTTCTTAAACAGGTCATAGTCTTTCTATGGTACAACTTCATATCTATACATGTATTTTCATCATCAGTATTATCTTTCTATCCCCAAAGATTACCTGGCATCTTGATATCACAGCCCAAAAAAATAACTCTTTTCATTGGTATTTTTGTATAATTTTTTTTATTTTTGTATTAAATAGAATTTAGATTAGGTAATTAGTCATTATTTTCAAATTACACTTCCCATCCAGTAAGCTTATTGTAAAACATTTTGTTCTCAATATTTTAATTGATAAATTTGATGGCTTTTTGAGACAGTAATTGTAATCATGTTTCTCATAGGACAAAGCAGTTCGTACTTACTTCCCTGCCTGGCATACATAAAAGAAAGACTACAGATTGTGTATCATTATAAAATGGGCTAGGAGAATGTCTGCATATTCACAAAATCTACATAACACCCATCAGGATATTGGCAGAGTTTAATCATTCTCAGTAGCTGCAATCAGATTTCAGTCATTTAAGGAAGTCAGAAAAATGTCAGTTGAACAGCCAGGTTTAGAATTTACAGATTTAAAATAGCATGTACAACAAAACCAATGAAAGGGTATACGGATCTTCAAATAAGCCCTGAAAAGCTAATTAGCTTTCTATGTGTTAGAAAACTGCTTTCCCAATCTATCACTTTATGTTTTCATATATTTATTTCTTTTCCCTACTCACTTTTATGAAAATGAACACAAATAAAAATAAAACACTATCACCTTAGAAATAAGACAAACTAGTAAGTTGCAAAGAGTATTTGAGAGAGCAGAAGCAGGATATAAAATTCCCCTATTCAATATTTACATTTCTTTCCTTTTCAACATCTTTACTCTTTTTTTTCTTACAATCCAGTCACCGTCCCACTCCAGTTATGCCCTCCAACAGGTCCTCATCGCATTCTTCCTACCCTGTCTCCAAAAAGGAGACAGACTCCACATCGCACCCAAACCCCATCCAGGTCTCCACATTACCTGTTGCTTCAAGTCTCTCAAGGGTTAGGTGTGTCTTCTCTCATTGAGCTCTCAGAATGTTTGTTATTTAAAACAAATATTATATTATTTTTTCTGTATTCACTCCCTATATCTAAAATGTAAGTCCTTATTGCTAAGGTATATTAAGACACCCTTCATAATAGACCCGAATAATATAAAGTACCTCGGTGTGACTTTAACCAAGCAAGTAAAAGATCTGTACAATAAAAACTTCAAGATTCTGAAGAAAGAAATTGAAGAAGACCTCAGCAGATGGAAAGATCTCCCATGCTCATGGATCGGCAGGATTAATATAGTAAAAATGGACATTTTACCAAAAGCGATCTACAGATTCAATGCAGTCCCCATTAAAATACCAATCCAATTCTTCAAAGAGTTAGAACAATTTGCAAATTCATCTGGAATAACAAAAAACCCAGGATAGCTAAAACTATCCTCAACAATAAAAGGACTTCAGGGGGAATCACTATCCCTGAACTCAAGCAGTATTACAGAGCAATAGTGATAAAAACTGCATGGTATTGGTACAGAGACAGACAGATAGACCAATGGAACAGAATTGAAGACCCAGAAATGAACCCACACACCTATGGGCACTTGATTTTTGACAAAGGAGCCAAAACCATCCAATGGAAAAAAGATAGCATTTTCAGCAAATGGTGCTGGTTCAACTGGAGGTCAACATGTAGAAGAATGCAGATCGATCCATGCTTATCACCCTGTACAAAGCTTAAGTCCAAGTGGATCAAGGACCTCCACATCAAACCAGATACACTCAAACTAATAGAAGAAAAACTAAGGCAGCATCTGGAACACATGGGCACTGGAAAAATTTCCTGAACAAAACACCAATGGCTTATGCTCTAAGATCAAGAATCGACAAATGGGATCTCATAAAACTGCAAAGCTTCTGTAAGGCAAAGGATCCTGTGGTTAGGACAAAATGGCAACCAACAGATTGGTAAAAGACCTTTACCAATCCTACAACAGATAGAGGCCTTATATCCAAAATATACAAAGAACTCAAGAAGTTAGACCGCAGGGAGACAAATAACCCTATTAAAAAATGGAGTTCAGAGCTAAACAAAGAATTCACAGCTGAGGAATGCCAAATGGCTGAGAAACACCTAAAGAAATATTCAACATCTTTAGTCATAAGGGAAATGCAAATCAAAACAAACCTGAGATTTCACCTCACACCAGTGATAATGGCTAAGATCAAAAACTCAGGTGACGACAGATGCTGGCGAGGATGCAGAGAGAGAGGAACACTCCTCCATTGTTGGTGGGATCTCAGACTGGTACAACCATTCTGGAAATCAGTCTGGAGGTTCTTCAGAAAATTGGACATTGAACTGCCTGAGGATCCAGCTATACCTATCTTGGGCATATACCCAAAAGATGCCCCAACATATAAAAAATACACGTGCTCCACTATGTTCATCGCAGCCTTATTTATAATAGCCAGAAGCTGGAAGGAACCCAGATGCCCTTCAACAGAGGAATGGATCCAGAAAATGTGGTACATCTACACAATGGAATATTACTCAGCTATCAAAAACAATAACTTTATGAAATTCGTAGGCAAATGGTCGGAACTGGAAAATATCCTGAGTGAGGTAACCCAATCACAGAAAAACACACATGGTATGCACTCATTGATAAGTGGCTATTAGCCCAAATGCATGAATTACCCTAGATGCCTATAACAAATGAATCTCAAGACGGATGATCAAAATGTGAATGCTTCACTCCTTCTTTAGAAGGGGAACAAGAATACCCCTGGCAGGGAATAGAGAGGCAAAGATTAAAACAGACACAGAAGGAACACCCATTCACAGCCTGCCCCACATGTGGCCCAAACATATACAGCCATCCAATTAGACAAGATGGATGAAGCAAAGAAGTGTAGGCCGACAGGAGCCGGATGTAGATCTCTCCTGAGAGACACAGCCAGAATACAACAAATACAGAGGCGAAAGCCAGCAGCAAACCACTGAATTGAGAATAGGACCCCGTTGAAGGAATCAGAGAAAGGTCTGGAAGAGCTTGAAGGGGCTGGAGACCCCATATGTACAACAATGCCAAGCAACCAGAGCTTCCAGGGACTAAGCCACTACCCAAAGACTACACATGGACTGACCCTGGGCTCGAACCTCATAGGTAGCAATGAATATCCTAGTAAGAGCACCAGTGGAAGGGGAAGCCCTGGGTCCTGCTAAGCCTGGACCCCCAGTGAACTAGATTTTTGTGGGGAGGGCGGCAATGGGGGGAGGGGAACACCCATAAAGAAGGGGAGGGGGAGGGATTAGGGGGATGTTTGCCTGGAAACCGGGAAAGGGAATAACACTCGAAGTGTAAATAAGAAATACTCATGTTAATAAAAATAAAAAAATACTTAAACACTTTATTAAATATCCTTACTCTCTATTGCATATCTGATATAATCAAGAAAATTCTATAACACTTTTGATATCTGTCTACTTATCTATTAATCTATCATGTATCATATACATATATAATATAATACAAGTTATATATATATGTTTATTTTATTGAAAACAGGTGTTTTCCTTATATAATATAACCCAAGAAAAGTCTCCCATCCCTCTGCTCCTTCCACTTTCTCAACACAACTCCTTCTATCTAGATTCAGTGTACCATGCCTGTATATTCGACTTTCAGTCTGTATGAGATCGTATAAGCTTTGATCATACTTATTTAGAGGGCTATATTTTCTTTTACCTTTTTAAAAATATCATTTAATCTTTGGTTACAATTCAGATTTTACCCCCATCCTGGTCCACCCTCTGAGTGTTCCACATCCCATATGTCCTCCCCCTATCTCCACGAGTATTTCACCACCCTAAGCCCCACACATTCACAGTCCCTGGAGCCCTCCAGTGTCTTGAGGGTTAGGTGCATCTTCTCTGAGTCCAGACCCGGCAGTCCTCTGCTGTATAAGTGTTGGGGGCCTCAAATCAGCTGGCCTATGCTGCCTGGTTGGTGGCACAGTGTCTGAGAAATCTATGTGGTCCAGGTTAATTGAGACTGCTGGTCCTCCTACAGGTTGGCCCTTCTCCTCAGCTTCTTCCAGCTTTTCCCTAATTCAACCACAGGGGTCAGCAGCTTCTGTCTATTGGTTGGGTATAAATACCTGCATCTGATTCTTTCAGCTGCTTGTTGGGTCTCTTCAGATGCAGTCATGATAAACCCTTTTCAGTGAACACACCATAGCCTCAGTAATAGTGTCAGGCCTGTGGCCTCCACTTAGGCTGGATTCCAATTTGAGCCTGTGCACTAGACCTCCTTTTCCTCAGGCTCTTCTCCATGTTGTCCCTACAGTTCTATCAGATAGGGACAACTATGGGTCAGAGATTTTGACTGTGGGTCAACCCCATCCCTCAACTGATGCTCTGTCATTCTGCTGGAGGTGGGCTCTACAAGTTCCCTCTCTCTATTGTATGGCACTTCATCTAAGGCCCCTCCCTTTGAATCCTGAGAGTCTCCCTCCTCCCAGGTACCTGGTGCATTCTGGAGGTTCACCTCCTCTGCCTACCTTCAGGAAGTTTCCTGTTTCCATTCTTTCTGCTGGTTCTCAGGTATTCAGTCCTGTTCCCTCCATCTAATACCTGATCATGTTCCCCTCTTCCTCTCCCTGTCTCCTTTCCGACCAATATCCCTCCCTCCCTCCCTCTCCTGTGATTTCTTTTTTCTACTTCTCAAGTAGGATTGGGGTATCCTCACTTGGGCTCCTTGGCTTGTTAAACTTTTTGAGTTCTGTGGATTGTATCCTGGGTATTCTGTACTATTTTTTTTTTTTGGCTAATATCCATTCATTAGTGAGTACATACCATGCATGTCCAGAATTCACAGCAGAGGAATCTCTAATCATGAGAATTTCTTAAAGAAATGTTTAAAGTACTTAGTAATCAGGGAAATGTAAATCAAAACAACCCTGAGACTCTACCTTACAGCACTCAGGATATTTAAGATCAAAACCTCAGGTGACAACATATGTTGGCGAGGATGTAGAGAAAGAGGAACACTCCTCCATTGCTGGTGGGATTGCAGACTGGTACAACCATTCTGCAAATTAATCTGGAGATTCGTCTGAAAGTTGGAATTAGATATTCCTGAAGATCCAGCTATACCATTCTTGGGCATATACCCCAACGATGCCCCACCATGGTACAGGGGCACGTGTTCCACTATGCTCATAGTGGCCTTATTTGTGATAGCCAGAAGCTGGAAACAACCCAGATGTCCTACAAGAGAAGAATGGATGCAGAAAATGTGGTTCACTTACCCAATGGAGTACTACTCAGCTATTTGGAACAAGGACGTCCTGACTTTTGTAGGCAAATGGTGGAACTAGAAAATCTCCTGAGTGAAATAACTCAGACCCAAGAGGACTAAGATTGCATAGTATCCTCCATCCTCTCTGTCTCTTACACTCTTTCTGTTTCCTCTGATGATGGTTTAGGAAGCACTTGAAGTACGGGGATGACAGAATCTAATGACATCTTGTAGGAGTCATTTTAGGGTTGTTTTTATTTGTCCTGTTTTCTGATTTATTTAGATATACAGTTTTGGTGTTACTCTAGGTCAGTGGAAAATATTGGCTCAAGTTCTTGAACACCCAGGCAGTGCCAGGTATTTGATCTCCAGGACTGGAACTCTAATAAATGAATGGCACGTTATGCCCAAATGATTTGTGCCATCTTTGTCCTAGCATTCCATCAAGGCTGAACACCATTGCAGATCAAAGGCTTGAGGCTGATTCATGTTCACATTTTTTGTTTTATCACATGCAGAATAGCCATACCAAATACACTACAGTGTCCAGATAAGTGCAATAATATCTGAATGGTTATTCATAATTATTAAATAAAGAGAATTAAGATTCCCTCAGGAAAGTTAAATATGTAATAAATTTCTTCACCTTAGGCAAACTAATTTCTGAATAGAAAAAAATCAAAATCTCACAAACAATTTCACCTGACAGAGTACATATTCTCATATTATTTTATGCTCTAGCAACGTACTGAAGCCATTGTATTCACCATCTTCAATGTTAATATTTTTAAGGAAATCTAGAGTTTAAAATACAAGTAAACAAATATAACATATACAAACTATTTTTTGCTTAAATTTTTATGGTTAAAGCCATGTTTGAGTGGATAACCACCACAAACAACATCCAGAGAGAATATTGTAATTTCACTAAGTATTCTGCAGAAATCATTTAGATAGTAACAGGTATTAAACAGCTAAAAATTCAAATTAACACTCCTGTCCTTTTGTTTGAAAGTATAGTTATGTTTGGTAATATTTATTAATTATTCAATGCTTACAACATTTGTCTTAGAGTAAAATATATGCTCTGAATATTTACAACTGCAACTGATCATATATGGTCAACTTTTATTTTGAAATACACTATTTAAAAAGAGCAAAGGACATTTGCAGAGTATACACAATTTGCCTGTAACACTCGTCTGTGTGTGTGTGTGTGTGTCTGTGTGTGTGTGCGAAAACATGAATGAGCATGTGTGTATGTGTTTTGAATGTAAACTAAAGAGATAAAGAGAACCAAAATTTCATATTTATCACATTTTTACAAAATTGTGAAATTTGATTTTACAACAAATTCTTTAAGTGTGCATATCTATTTTAAAACAAACTAAGAAATTATTGGGACATGAAATGTAATTCAGAATTTACTATTTCCACTGACAATGCAGTAATTAGTTCTTATCGATCCATTTTCTGTCATCAGTGTTTTATGCTCAGCTCCTCAATGGCAGAGTTGCTTCATTATTACACTCCGAGAATCTCTACCTTCTCATAATGTATTTCTTCATCATAGAAACAAAGTATCATTCTAATGTAATCATACAGATATCGTATATATAAAAATAATTTGCTTGAATTTGCCAAGCAGATCATTTAAGATCTATTTTTATTTAAAATATAATAAATCAATGTTGTGAATATATAGAAGCAGGAACTACAAAATGTAAATAAGAAATATATTTCAATGTTCCCATAATTTTTAATTATACTGTTTTAATATAAGTATAGTAAATATTATCAGTTTACATACAACTTACATTATTCAAATTCAGTCATGAAACAACACAGGGTTAAGTTAATGCAGATCTAGATTCACATACCTTTGTTATTATCCATTCCCCCCACCGCATAAAGAGTTCCAACTGTAGATTTTCTGGGCTTAGTTCTTGGGCTTTGCATTAAAGTTCTTCTTTCTGGCAATAGATGGTATTTCATTGCTTCCAGAATCAGTTTTTGACATTCTAAATCATTCTTGAATAGTGCATGATTCTCAAGGTCAGCCAGTATCTATGAATAATACACAGTCACTGTTAATAATGTATGCTAAATTGACAAGTATTTGCAGTATGTATTGACATTAGAAGCTTAATTTCTTTGCCATTACTCATACATTTGGACTGCAAGAAAACATTCTTACTTGTTATTAAAATAATAAATAAAACAAACAAGTATATTTGCTTCCTTTCCTATTTTTCCTTGGAATTCTTCACATTAGAATGAAAAGTAGATGATATAATTAACTGAACACCAGGTAATGAGTCATAGGTAACAGGTACATAGAATAAGAGAGCAAAATTACTTAAATGGTGCATCTGTATCATGCCTCTTCATTCTAGGACCCAAAGTAACTGACTGAAGATAATGTGGAAAGAATCTAAAAAAAAGAGACAGTAGAAAGACAGAAGAAAATACTATCTTCTCAACATAGTAAGATAATTGTACAGATTGCCTTCTACTGGATATGACAACATATATAATCCCCATGCAACTCAAGCCGTATTAGATCTCTGTATGGAGAGGAGAGGTAGGCATAAAGTCTCAAACAAGGTGAGGAGTTATTGACAACTGTAGCTGCTACAAAGCACAGTTCCATTTTCTCTAACAATGTAGATCCTAATAAGTCTATCATGCTCCAGTGGTAGCATGTCTTCACAACCAAGTATAAATGTCCAATGTAATTTGGCGTGGGTAGTTGTTAAAAAAAAAGTCACACATCTGGTAGGTAAGGAATTGGAAGAGGATTTCAGTGATGTTTTAAAAGGTAGAAAAATGATTAAGTCCCACTGTATAAAATTCTTATACTACCAGTTATAATTTTTTAAATCTTTAATAAATATTAATAATTAAAATGTAATTATAAAGGGCAGAAAGCTAATAGAATTTCTATAAAGTGTATTAATTGCATTCATATCTTTTATGTGTTCATGAATTCATGGTAATCTAGAGAATAATATTGAGCAAAGACTTAAAGAAATAGCTGAGCTGAATATAGATCAAAGCAGCTGTAATGCTGTGTCACTGAGTTACTAAATTTATAAAACTATGCACATTTGACAACAAAATAACATAATTTTATATTTTTCTTATTACTTAAGACTTCTCAATAGGGTCTTTAAAACCCATAGACATTTGTGATACACAATATAAGACACCAAAGATGCCATTTCAGAGTACAAAACCAGCAAAATTTTAATTACCATAGATGGATAAAATAAGACATTCCATTGTAAAACCAAATTTAATCAATATATATTGCTCTACAAATCTAGTCCAACAGAAAGTATTCGAAGGAAATCTTCAACCTAAAGAAGTTAACCAAAATTATGAAAACACAGGAAATAAATTTCTAAACCACACACACACACACGCACACACACGCACACACACACACAGTCTCTCTCTCTCTCTCTCTCTCTCTCTCTCTCTCTCTCTCTCTCTCTCCTCACTACCACCACCACTATCATTACCACCATAAATAAACAAAAGCAACAACGAACAGAAACAATTCAATGGTAGATATCTCTGAATAACAATGCTCACAATTACCTAACAAAAAGGAACACAGACTTATAGAATGTATGCAAAAATAGGATCATATCTTCTGCTGTATCAAAGATGACTTTTTTCCTCAGGGTACATTTATGTCAGCGTAAAAGGTCGGAAAAATTTTTTTAAAGAAAATGGACCTCAGAGGTAAGCTGGTGTAACAATTTTAATGTTGAAGAAAATAGACTTCAGGTCAAAAACTAATCAAAAAGAGATTGAGAAGGACAGTACATACTCATCAAAGAGAAAAATATACAAATATGACATTTCAATTCATAATTTCTATGCCCCAAACACAAGGGACACAAATGTGTAAAAGAACTACTATTATAGGTTAATTACATATTGGCCCTCATACACAGATTATAAAAGACTTAAATATTCCACTCTCATCATTGGCAAAATATTCAGAGAAAGCATAAACAGAAATGCTGTAGCTAAGAGATATTATGAACCAAATTAACCTAAATGATATTTATAGATAATTTCACCCAATATAAAAGAATATACCTTCTTTTCAGCATCCTATAGAACTTTTGCCAAAATTAGTGACATTTTTGATAATAAAGCAAGTATCAACAGATATAAGAAAATAAAACTAATACCCAGCATTCTACCAGATCACCATTGATTACAGCTGATAAACTTGTTGAAACTGAATGACACTCTTCTGAACAAAAAGTGATAAATGAAATGTGAATCAAGACAGAATAAATGAATAAATTAAAGTCCTTCTATAACTTACTGAAGTTAAATACAAGAAAGACAATAAACATGTATGACACAGTGAAAGCAATTCTAAAAAGCAAGTGTACTCCAATATGTGCCTACATATAAAAAATGGGGAGTTTTAATACTTGTTTTAACTTGGCAGTACCACTTAAAACTTTAGAACAGAAGAATAAAGTAACATGCAAAAGGAATAGATAGCCAGAAACTTAGGGCTACAAGTCAATAAAGCAGAAGACAACAAAAACAACACAAAGAATCAATGAAACAAAGAGTTAGTTCTATGAGAAAATTCAATAAATTGACAAGCTTTTATCCAAATTAACTGAAAGGCAGAGGAGTATCTAAATTAACAAATAGGAATGGAAATGGGGAAATAGCAATACTGATGCAATGCAGAGCATCACAAGAACCAATTTTAAAAACTTGAACTCTACCAAATTGGGAAAATCTAAAAGAAATGAATATTTTTTTTCAATACGTACCACTTGCAAAAGTTAAGTCACGATCAGATAGTCAACTTAAACAAACTTATATAGAGCCATTAGTGAAATGGAAGCAGTATTTAAAAATATCCCAGCAAAACTAAGCCCATGGCCAGATGACATTAGAGCTTTATACTATCAGACTTTCACAGAAGTTATTGTAATTACACATCAAGCTATTCTACAAACTAGAAACATAAAGAACATTGCTTAAATATTTTTATGGAGTCACCATTACCCTGATAACTCAACCACATAAAATCCCAGCAATGCAAAATAATTACAGACTAATTTAAGTTAATATCATAGATGTAAATATAATCAATAAAATACTTGAAAACTAATTTAAAGAACATATCAAAATTTCATTTAATGAATCAAGCATTATTCATCACACAAATACAGGGATTATTTATCATATAAAAATCAATAAATGTAACCCACCACATAAACAAACTAGAAGGCAAACTAGAACCCAAATGATCAACTCATTAGAAGTTTTTGACAAAAACTAATACTCTTTCATGATGATAGTCTTGAATATAATAGATACAAAAGACATGCCTAATATGATTAAGGCAGTTTGCAGAAAACTCATAGCCTAAATCAACAAATGAGAGAGAAGTAAATCAATTCCACTATAATGAGAAATAATGTAAGACTGTCCAATCTTCCCTTGTCTATTCATTACAATGCTTGATGTCTTACTTAAAGCAATAAGACAACTGAAGGAGATGAAGGTGATACAACTTAGAAAGGAAGAAATAAAAATAGCTTTATTTTTATATGATATGATAGTATATATAAGGGATCCTAAAACTTCTACCAATAACTTCACACAGATGATGAACACTTTCAGCAAAAATAAAATGGATGCAAATAAATAAATTAATTGAATAATGGATGCAAAAAAGTAACCTTCTTATATGTAAATGACGGAATGAGAAAAAAACATTTATAATAGAATCAAATGATATGAATTTTCTTTGACTAACTCTAACCAAGCTCGTGAAAGACTAGCTAGTGAAAGACCTGGTAGGAAGAAGAGAGAGGAGGAGGTTGGGAGAGGTCACGTATGGGAAGAGACAGGAGGGAAGTCCAGAAGGCCAGGAGAATAAATTGTCATATATAGCAGTGGGGGGTGGAGAACTCAGGGAACCATTAGAAAGTCCCAGACGGCAGCAAAGTGAAAGGCTCTGACTACCTGAGATACAATTCACAGACTACATGAAGCTCAAGAACAATAAAGAACAAAGTGTGTATGCTGCAGTTCTTCATGGAAGGGGGAACAAAATGCTCACAGTGTCTACCTCCTCTGAGGGGACTGGGAGGGACATCCGAGAAAGAGAAGACGGGGAGGAGAAAAAAGGGAGGCAGAATCAGGTATAGCAAGAGACATGGATGAAACTTAACAGATGTGTGTAGCAATGGGGGATGGAGAACTGGCGGTTGCCACCAATATGTCCCATATGTCAGGAGAGCAAGAGTATCCCAGGATCCAACAGGGAGGATATTAGCTGAAATGAACAACAAATGGGAGAGAGAACCTGTAGAGAGCATATACAGAGGTTAGGCAAGGCCCCCGTTTGGGGGATGGGGCCACACACTCATCTCCAAACTTTTAACCCAGAATTGCTCCTGTCCAAAGGAAATACGGGGACAAACAGTGAAACAGAGACTGAAGGAAAGACCATCCAGAGACTTCCCTACCTGGGGATCCATCCAATATACAGACACCAAACCCAGACACTATTCCTGATGCCAAGAAGTGCTTGCTGACAGGAACCCGATATAGCTGTTTCCTGAGAATCTCTGCTAGAGCCTGACCAGTACAGATGTGAATGCTCACAGCCAACCATTGGACTGAGCGTGGGGACCCCACTGTAAGACTTAGAGAAAGGACTGAAGGAACACAAGGGATTTGCAACCCCATAAGAAGAACAACAATATCAACCAACCAGGTCCCCTACATCAGAGCTCCCAGGGACTAAACCACCAGCCAAAGAGTACACATGGAGAGACAGATGGCTCCAGCTGCACATGTAGCAGAAGATTGCATTGTCTGCCATCTATGGGAGGGGAGGCCCTCGGTCCTGTGAAGGCCCGATGTGCCAGTGTAGGGAAATGCTAGGGCAGTTAGGCAGGTGTGGGTGCATGCATGGGGGAGCACCCTCACAGAAGCAGGGGGAAGGGGTGGGATAGGCGAGTTGCGGAGGGGAAACTGGGAAATGGGATAACATTTGAAATGTAAACTAATAAAGTATTCAATAAAAAACCTCTTAGAATGTTTAAAATCAACAACACAAGTGATTGCTTTTGACGGCAAGGATGTAGAATGAGGGGACATTTATCCATTGCTCTCTGGAGGACGAACTTGCATGCTACTATAGAAATAAAACTGTCAGTTCCTCAGATGTGGGAAACAATCTACCTCAAGAACAAGATATAACACATTTGGGCATACACCAAAGAATATTCAACCTACCATAGGGTCCCTTCCTCAGCTATGTTCATTGCTTCTTTGTTCACAATAACCAGAAATTGAAACCAACATAGATAACCTCCAACAAAGGAATGATTTAAACATTGTGGTACATTTATATACCGAAGTATTATTTGGCTATTTAAAACTGACTCATGAAATTTGCAAGCAAATGGATGTAAATTTTAAAAGAATATTCAGAATGAGGTAACCAAGACAAAGAAAGATAAATAAAGTATATGTTGTCTTATATGTGAAGAATAGCCACTAAGTTTCAACCAAGCTGCCATCCAGAATCCTATTAAGGTTAGGTGTAGATGAAGAGTTGGGGGACTATCCCAGAAAAGAGAGAATAGAAGAGATTTTATGGGTAGACTTGAAGTAGGGGTGGAAAAGAAGGATCAGAGAGGGGTGATAAAATTGTGGGGAGAGACCTAAAACTAGGCTATATTTGAGTGGTAATGTGGAGATAAATCACAGCAGAGGCTCCCTAGAATACACAAAAGCAATCCTAAAGTCTTCAAATAATGGAGGAGACGGTGTCCCAACCTGCCACGTCTTGTTACCAAAGGAAACTTTTAGTAACAGGATTGGGTTACATCCAATTAAGTTGTTGGGCAAAAGTGTCCCCAAACAACCCAGGACTTTCCCAGAAAAAACACAAAACAAAAACAAACAAACAAACAAACAAAAAACCTAGCCACTCTTCACAATTGACAGCAAGGTTCTGTAGCTGATAATGCCAGCCATGCATTTCATTGAACATGGAGAGGTCTAGGTATTGCCTAATTTAACCTTCACTCCTGGGTTTATGTTTCTTTGTGTGGGAAATGCTTTTTAGGGAGCAAAAGAAGAACAAATTTGTCAATCTAGACCAAAAAAAATTGGATTTGAGTTATAGACTACTCGTTAAAATGGAACCCATACGGAAAACTGTTTGAATGGCCAAAACCCTAGGATTAGATAGCTCAGCGACCTAGGGTAAACCCTAATACCTCTGTTCAAAAAGAAAGCAAGAAAAACTGTAGTGATTTTGTTTTATCTTATTATATTCTAAGTTGTTATGTTTTGTTTTTAAAATATAAGTCGATTAAATCTGAGCACTTTAAGTGTTTTATGTTTTCTTTTCGTTCTTGTTTTGTTTTTCAGTACTTTTGTTTAGTAATGCTGGAATTGATTCCAGGACTTAATAGTTATATCTATAAACAAAATGGATTAATATTAAAAGTGATGTTCCTTTGAGAGGGAAGTGAACAGCATACATTCTCTTGTTTTTCAGTTTGAAATAAATGAATAAAATGAATGCTAAATCACTTATGTTTTGTACAAACTATAGAAATTTATTTCTGTTTCAGTGCACTAGGATGGGTATCATGTGAAGAATATATATATAGGAAACATCCCATGGGAAGATCACAGTATCATTTCATTTATGTTTACCCTGAAACTTTTAGCTATTGTAAGGTGCTGGTGAAAGGATTCAGTGTTTATACAATTCAAAAACAGCACAGTAACCTCATAGGTACAGCTGACACTTTTTAAGAGGGTCACAAATGTCCCTGAAACTTAGGAGGATTTTCTCTGTATTCCCAACTTTCTGCTCTATGTTTCCAGTCAGCCACAGAAAGGAAAACTCATCAGAGATGCTGAAACTTGCAATATTCCTTCCTTTACCAGTGCTAGAACTTTTTATCAGGGACTACTCCAGCGGCTGCTGGGCTGGTGCAGTCTTGTCTCCCATAGAAGAAAGCAGCTTACCCACAGATAAACTGTCCATTTGTAGTCTGAATGACACTCAGTACACCTAACCAGATTAGATTCTCATATTACAATCCAAGTTCCATTAGTCTCCACAGAAAACATTGTAATGACATAATCAAGACCTTGTCTAAGTAACTTGAGTATTTGTAAATGTGAATATAAATGAAAAATGTACAAGCAAAAATCATTTCCATGTCTTTTGTTTCAAACTGACTTGAAAGCTATGTCAGAGATCTCTTAAAGAACTTACCTCAAACATTTCAAGAAACATGTAGAGACATTTAATGAAAAAGAAGCAGGTTCATTAATCTTATTTCAAGTACCAAAATCTCTGATTGTCTTAAGATGAAAAGTAATTGGAAAGCTTGCAATTCCAATATGAATAATAAAAACATAATCAAAACAAGTGGAGCTCATAAAATTAACCCAAATCAGGGTTTTTATTAGTCACAAGTGAAGTGGGACCTGTGGTGGTATAATTTATGATTAATGTTTATTTATTGAACATGAGTTTATTGTTCCACTTTGAGAAAGATCAGAATTTTTAAAGCTGAAATAAATCTTCTTGTGTTTGGTAAGAACATAACTTCCTTCTTGACCATATGTCTCTTAATGAATTCTAAAGCTTTCACTCATTCATTTCTTTCAAAATGGCAGCAATTTTTTCTCCCATACAATCATAGACCTAGAATATCTGTGGTCTAGTCTTATACCACTATGTGTACTCTTATCTCACAAGACAGCCTGTCTTAACTTATCAAAGTTTAGGTTATAATTGAAGCCTAATTTTTTTATTTATCAGTAAATATCATTTGGTATCTTTAGGCTGCTGTGCCAATTGAAATCTTATGGTGTTCTACCTCATCTACTTTTCCCATTCCTCTAATTCAAATGAATCTTTGTGTGCATTTTAGATTTTCTAACATATTTCTATTAAAATAAGTTAAAATAATTTATACAGGATCTAAGTTGTTTTAGAAAATTTATTCACACTTGATCTCTGAAAACCTACAATAAACATGTAAAACATAGACTTTTAGAAAAAAATGGTTGCTGGTACATCAAATTTTTATTTTTAAATAAGTATTTCAGACCCATTTAGTAGCATGCTGAATTCTAGACATGGTAATCAGCCAAAATATCTCTTGAACATCCTTGTGGGCCAGTGGACTTTTTAACTAGGAAGTATTTTACAGATTGTTTTACTCAATTTTTTTTTACCAAATTCATTTTTATATATATGTAATGCAGAATTGGTATATCATTTTTGTTTATTTTTATATTTCATTTTTAATTAATCATTCTATTCATTTATTTTGGTATGATATCCCCCTTCCCAGTTACCTCTCCACACATCCCTGATTTCATCCCTCCTTTCCCCATCCCTTAGAGGTATGAGGGTGTTCTTTCCCCACTAACTCACTCCCCTTCACTGGTCTAGCATTTCCCTATGCTGGGGCATCAGACCTCCACAGGATGAAGCACCTTCTCTCTCAGTGATGTCAGATAAGGCCGGAAGGAGTTGAAGGGGATCATAACTCCATAGGGAGAACAATATCAACTAACAGGACCACCCAAAGCTTCCAGAGACGAAACTACCAACCAAAGAGTACACATGGAGGGATCCATGGCTCCAGATTCATATGTAACAGAGGATGGCCTTATCCCCCACCACTTTCTTAAATCTGAAGTCACTTTTCCCAAGACTATTCTTCATCCTATATGAGACTCCTGCTACAGTATTATTGGTAATTTAAATAAATCTATTCCTTGACTTTGGATGTAAACTGTCCCTCCTAACTACTTTGAAGTATATGGTTTATAAATAAACAAATATGCTCTAATACTTCTTCCTCTTGAGAAATCATATTTAATGATACTATCACTTATCAGTGACCATATAACATTATCAGTGACAACATACCTTTTCTCTATAGTAAATCTCTCAGCTAAAGTGTTACCGAATGGAGATACTTTAATATTAACACCATAGTTTTTAACTATTGTCTTTTCATTCCAAAATTAACTTTACTGGTCAAAATTCTCTTATTAATATTTCCTAGGTTTCGAGGAAGATTTCTTATTTGAATTCCTCACTGTGATAATCATAAGAATTCACAGACTTCCATCTTTAGCAGCTATTCTATTTTCTATTCTGTACATGATAATTTTATTGTGGTTTTAATAAGACATCTTATTCCTTATTTTTTATATATTTACATATAAAATATATTCGATATATTTATTTATCCTTTTGATATATTTATATATTATATATTATATATGTGTACTTTATACTGTGTTTATTAAGAACTTCTAAATATTTTAATCTACAATTGGATTTTTACAAGTAATTTTAAAAAAGCTTCTAAGGGAGGAGATATAAGTTCACAGTGAACACTTCCTGTTTTTCTAGAGGACTAAATTTTAGTTCCCGACACTTAAATAAAGTTTCCCATAATTGCCTATAGCTCAAGTTCCAGAAAATCCAATATGCTTTGATCTCCATAATAATTCATATACATGTAAATGCACAAAATAATTAATTACAATTTTAACAATACTCTTAACAGACATTATTGTAGACATGCTCATGCATGTGTGTGCCACTTATGATTTATATATAAATTCCTCACTATGTACTTATTTTAATTAAAAGGAAGCTAGAAAAACCTTTTTGTAGCATTTATTATATATAACCTTATTCTTCAAGTATATTATTGGAGAAGAATTTATTGCAGGTTTAAAAATTCATAATGATTAATTAGTGGATTTATGCTTCCTTTCCTCTTTAATAAAAAACATTTCTGAGTGCCAATACTGAATTTTTATGTCATTTTTATTAACTCCATGATGAAACAAACAACCAAAATTTCAGCAAAGTTATGCATTTGTATTCTGTGTACTAAATATTACCAAAGAGACACTTGTGTAATAATAAAACTGAACTAATTAAGTATTGTTCAACTTTGATTTAGACGAAGTAGTAAATTTAGCATGTTAAAGACAGCTGTAGTCAGAGAATGTTTAAGTCTCATCACTTCTCTCCAGAGCAAGGCTGCCTGAGAGCACAACCACAATGCCATTGACAAATAATTTGACACCTTAATGAAATTAATTTTACTAGAATAAGTTAGCAAATCTTTATATGAGGGTCATTGATTTTGGCTTTGTTTTCAACTGCTCACACTTTTCTAAAGATGTGAGCAGACTACTATATATCTGGTGGCTATTATACCCCTAACTCTATTGCAGATTCCCATCCTCACTTTGACTATCCCCCTAATTGGAGTACTAACCCCTAGCCTGCAGACAAGAACATTTCTGAGTGACCAGGACATTATATTCACAAGTGACTGGTAGCCCTCTAAAGAGCAAATGGTGCTAGAAAAGTAGAGCAGCAATTCTCCCCTCACTTCTGCCACATTATATTTCAAGTATGTCAGTTATGTGAGAGAAACAACTGTGAATATGTTGACATGAATTTGCAAGGCAACCTTTAAAGATACTGCATTCTGATTCACATTAAGGGAACACTGTTTTATTCTTTCATAAGCAATGCATGCCTCCGACTAAACATTAATTTTTCTTTGGTCTTATCTTTAAGCAGGCCCTTTCAATTTGTAATTTGTAATACACTAATTATAAGGTACCCCTATATTTTGCCTTTCTCATTTCACTAAGGGAAGATGGAGAAAGAATTTCAATCACATCATATTTGCAGATTTCAGCTTTCTTCAGATTTATTCTGATCAAAGCCCTGTGCTCCTCTTTTGATCATCATCAGTGAAATCAGTTTCTGTGAAGACATCAAGGTGAATGCCTCTTGCAAGTCAATAGGGATTGGAATTACCCTCCCCCAGATGTTAATTCCACTGGGCATGAACTTCATACTGTTTCTAAAGGTCGGAGAAGAAATCAGTTACCCAAACACTGTACTAGAAAGAAACTTTCAAAAACAATGTAAAATACAAGTTTATTTATCTTTCATCTTTATACTAGAAATATTGAAATTATTCGGAAAGTGCCTTTGTAAGTTGAGCATTTCTTAACATAATAGGACTCTGGTCATTATTATCCAATGTTTATGGTTAAACTACAGTATATTTGGCTGTGTTGAACACCTGGATAGCATAGGATTTGTTTACTGTTTTCATAATGAGATCTATACCAAATTGCATTTTCAATAAATCTCAATCTAAAACCTGATATACTTAATCATTTACATGGAAAACAGGGAATACACTTCAGTTTTTAGGTGCAGAAATGGGATTTCTGAGCAAGAACCAGGTAGCACAGGTACTGAGGCCAACAATGAAAAAGTGCACATCATGAAACTAATCATCTTTAGAAGAAGTCAGACAAGCATTTGAGTTTAGAGGCATGAATGGGGAAAAGTCCTTACTAATCATAAGCATATTTCTAAAAGAGGGTCCGTACTTTGAGTTCATTAAAATTAATATTATATATTAAATATATACATGTATATACTATTACTTAGAGCTTTCATCTTGTCTCTGTCAGAATGGCTAAGACAAAGAAATAAAATCGAGAAACAAAAACAATGATAACAAATGATGGTGTGGATGTAGGGAAGAAGGATTTTTATTCATTGCTGTTAGAACTCAATTTGTTACAACTGCTATAAAAATCAGTCTGGGGTTGCTCAGAACTTTGAGAACAGATCTATGACGTGATCCAGCATTACTACCTCTGGCCATATCCTCAATGAAAGTCTATATCATAAAATAAGTATACTTCTCAATTATGAGGGCTCCTGATCTAATCACAATATCCAGGAAATGGAAACAGCCTCATATTTCATATGAACAGATGACAAAAAAGTACATTTATGAAATGTAATATTATTCATATATAAATAAACATGAAATATGAAATGTTCAGATAAGTCATTGAGGTGGAAATAATCACTTTAAATGAGGAACCTACAATTAATTGTAAAGACAAACATTTCATATTTTCTCACATATATGAAGAATATATTAGGACAGTTAGACAAATGTGTTAAATTAGTATATGTATAGATGCTGATATAAATTTTAAGGGCCTCTGTCAGGGACTTCAAAATAGAGGAGAAATAACTCAGGTGGTGTAATGTGCAAAAGAGATAATAGTATGGGCTGGACAAGGGCACTGTAAAGGGGAATGGTATTGAACCATTAAAACTTCAAAGGTCACATCAAAACATACTACTGTATAAAATTAAAATAAAAAAGAGGCCATGGTTTGGAGAACAAGGCGTGTATGTTTGCGTTTCGGGGATGGACAAAACAAAGGAGATTATGGTGTAATCATATTTTAATTTAAAGCAAAAGAACACTTAAAATTAGAAGAAAATTATGAAGTCAAGCAAGGGAGTGGAATGAAAACAGAGGGATGGATTTGCCAAACAGCTAGTATACATATATAAATGAAATTCTCAAACATAAATGTAAATAAAATAAAAAGATGAAGAGTTTCTAATCAGAGAGTCTTGGATACTTCTTACTAGAAGAGGACCATGTAATTTATATTATAGTTCTAGTTAGTTACTTTGTTTTGGTCATGTTTTAAATTTGGTAGGAAAATCAAAAGCTAAAGAAACTCGTGATTGGTATATTTTCCTCAACTAAATGAAACTTCAAATATTTACTAAGTTAATTTAGATAATTACAAATTTTAGAGTTACACATAATTGGAAAATTAAAATACATTATTTTTCTACATATAGCATGAAATTATTAGTCTATGATAAATTATATTAATACAGAAATATATTTTTTTCAAATAACACTTTTGCATATGTTGATCAATTACATTCATAGGTGACCACATTGGATATATTTCATCTTTTTATTTCTCTCACGGAGTAGAAACTAGAAATGGCAATTTACTGTCTTGAAAAATGCAATTGAATTGACAGAAATAACTTCCAGTGAAAATAAACAAGCAGTAAGGAATATAGTCACAGAAAAAATTGTCCTATACTGCTTGCAATTTGAAACAGTGCCTAAAACAATTTGCTTTTTATTTTATTTGCTTATACTTGGGACAGTTATCTTGGGATCATATTTTGTTGCTATTTGAAAATCTCCACCCTACCCTAGGATAGCCATGTAACCGTGACACTTAACTTGGAAAAGGTATTTACCAGTGTTAGTGTTCCAATTATTATCACTCTATCTAGTTCATCCTCGTTTTGTTAGGAAGGATTAGGACGTTTTTGTTTCTGTTTTCTTCCGCTGAAGTCACCTTCCTAATGGCATATTTATTGTTTTCCAAACTCATGGAGAAGTTCAACTTTCAATTTGTGTGTGACCTCCCACAGCCATCAATTCCAGTTGTTACATGTTGTTTATCTATTTAACCTTAGACTAACCGTGCCATAGTTGAGCTGCTGTCTGGGATGCGTCTTTGCTACCAAGGTCTGGCAATTCTAATTTAGAGTGTGGAGGGCCTAATAATAAGGAAGTGTAGTCTGCAAATAGAAAGCAGTAACAGAAGGATTTAGACACAGATTCTTCTCTCTTGTCACAGATAGTGATAACGCATTTCCTGAACATGGAACTGTCCAAACTTTGTTCTAGGCTCCACACTGACTTCTTTGGCTAGATTCTCCCTGGAAGAGTAGCCACCCACAGGCCTAGGTAACAGTTTCCCCAGAGCACTGCAGTTTCTACTCATTATGTATCGATTTGAAAGTTGTCTTCTCTAAAAGAATGGACAGTACAGATTGAGATTAAAATCTCCCTTTTATGTATAAATTAGGAAAAGTCAGATTGCTGTATTTAATGAGGGCTATAAATACCAGAAATAGAGCAACTCTTGGAAAATCCCTAAGTTCCATGTTCTACACTGTTTATGGCATATTATATGCTCAAATTTTAACTCTATCTACCACCACATGCAACATACTAGAAAGTACATTTACATCCATGATCACTCCACTTTATCAAAGAATCTGCAGCTAAAACTCATAATGGAGGCTTGAAACCACACTCATAAGTGCCACTAGGAATGTGCATATATTCTCACATATAACTCAAAAGGATCAAGTAAAATTTCAAAATAAGCACTGGAAAAGATTGACACCAGTAACTAATATTAAAATGCAATAATGATAAATAATAAGATGAAAACATACACTTCTGACATTTCTCATTCAACATTGTGGATCAGAACTGACTTTGCATCAATAAAAACTGAAAAGTCCAAGTTACGATGAGGAACAACTATTATATCTCCCAGTTGTTTGCCTTTAAGTAATAACTGCTCTATGTATAATGAAGGGTGACTGAAGATCCATGACTGTTCTATGTATTCATGCAATAAATAAAAGTGTTAAAATGCACATGCTTTTTCTTTATTTATTGTCCTCATATATAGTGCATTATATGATGATGATGGTGATGATGATGATGATGGATAACAAAATGTGAAAATAAAATCTTGATATCTGTTTCTTTCTGGCCAAACACTCCTGAGCATTAAGCCGTCCCTAGAACATGAGTGACATTTCATTGGAGAAAACTTATCCCTGTCATTCTACCTCCCAGCAGCTATCAACTGTAAATGGCTACATTTTTAGTGTAAAATTTTGTGTCCACTTTTCCTTCTTAGTGCTGGGATTTTGCCCTTCATTAACTTGTGCAAGATTTGTTAGTGCTCTCACTTCTCTCTTATATCTTGAAGACAGAGTTTTCCCAGGTTCAACCATTACCTCTGTGTCTTAGCAGCCTCCTCTACCACAGTCCTTCCTCTGCCACAGGGCCCCATGCACCTGAAAGGTCTGATTAGAGCACTCCATTCAGAGGTGAGAGCTGATAAGTCTCTGTGCTTTCCACACATTTTCTCCTTGTGAATCTCTGTGCTAATAACCATCTACTACAAGAAGAAGCCACCATGATGAGGGCTGACCTCTGCTCTGTTCTAATGATATAGCAGTATTATCACGAGGGGTGTCTTAGTATTTCAGACGTTCCAACGAAACACTGTGAGGAACAAAATGAGGTAGAAAGTGTTTACTTGGCTTTCACTTCAACACTCTAGCCAGCTACTCAAGGAATTCAGGACAGGAACTCTAACAGGGCAGGAATCTGGAGGTAGGAGATGACTCAGAGGCCATGGAGGGGCAGCTGCTTACTGGCTTGCTCTCCTATATTTGTTCTGCCTGCTTTCTCACAGAAACTAGCACCATCAGCCCTGAAATAGCACCACTGAAAATCACTAAGAAAATGACCTAAAGTCACATCTTACAGAGGCATTTTTTAAATTGATGCTCTCTCCATTCAGATGACTCTACTTTGTGTCAAGTTGAAATAAAATTAACCAGGAAAGGAGATGACGATGACGATGACGACGACGACGACGATGATGATGATGATGATGATGATGATGATGATGAACATTACTGTGTTATTTTAGCAGATTAACAATAGTATTTTTCACCTACTGTTGATTTCTCTAATTCCATGTTTTGGATCATCTTAACAGTTTTATGTACTGATTTCATTTTACAGAGTGGGCCTTATATCCAATTTAAAATGTGGTTTGTTACTTTCATAATAATATTTGTTCCTCTTCTAGTAAAATATTCTTAATTTATAATTTCATACCCCTGGCCCAGATATCACATGAATAGACAATAGTGAATAAAATAATGTAAAACTCATAATGTTTGAAATATGTACTTGCAGATATATTTGATTTAATTTGATTTGTACTGACAAATTTGCATATGATCCTAATAATGAAGTAATATTACTTAATTTGTGCAGTAATTTTATTGAGGGCAACACATACTTTAGGGGCTTAATCCCTGAAACATTGCCTGGTAAAATTTAAGGCTCAGCATAAAGTTGTACATCAAATAAATACCAATAAAACTGCATATGAATGAAAAGTGTATGTTGATGTCCTTGGGTAGGAAACAGTAGCAAATCTCTTTTATAAACTCCTTCAAGTAACTATAAAAGAGATGCATTATGTATTATGAATTTGAACACTAACCAGATGTCATACAATGGCACTGTGACAACTGGTGCACACTTAAGCAGAAACAAATATAAGCAGGACAAAGTCATGGTTCTAAGGTAAGACCTTGAGTTCTGATGAGGCATCAGTGATCACCAGAAATTACTTGAGGACAAAACCATTGACTTCCATTCATCATTTTAAAATATATACATTTACTTCTTCTGTAGGAACACTAAAATAGAAAAAAGTTTGTGATCTGACTTACTGAAAAGAAAGGAACAAGCCTACTGAAGACCCCAAACATCCACTCTACTGAAGCAATAGCTATTCATCACAGTGTGTTATTTTTATAGATATTAAGAACATAGTCTGGGACATGGTACAATAGTTAAGACCATGTCAACTTATTTTAGAGGACTCTAATTCAGCCCCTAGCATCCTTATCATGTGACCTACAACCATATGCAATTCTGGATCAGGGAATGCAGTACCCTCTCATGACTTCCATGAGCACCTGCACTAATATACTCATACTCACATTTGCATACACAAACACACATGTAAAAAATGATAAAAGTCAAAGAGTAACAAATGATTCAGCCATATAATGATTTATAGTCAGAATGCTATCTAATGTTAACTGAATGCAAGATGCTATCAATCATAAAAGTAAAATGATATTTCTATGTACAGTAATAAAAGTTAATGCAGTTAATGCTAATAACTAAGAATATACATTTAATTAAAAATGATATGGAAATCTATCACAGTTTTACTATGCTAGAGACAGAATAACCTACAAACATAAATCAATATTTTATTCAAATTAAAAGTACAATAACTTACTAATTAAAAATTTATATGTAAGAAACTAACTAATATTACCTTAATTTCAGTGGATATATCTTTTAATAGAGCAGGTATCTGCTGTTACTACTTTAAGAAAAATTTGCATTGATGAATTCTCACCTATTATCAATTTTTTCATAGAAAGATTGATGATAGATAAATAGAAGATAAATAGATTATAGAAAAATAGATAGATAAATAGATAGATGATATATAGATAGATGATAGATAATAGATTGGTAGATAGATATATACATAGATAGATAGATAGATAGATAGATAGATAGATAGATAGATAGATAGATAGATAGATGATACATAGGTAGAAAGATTATAAAAAGGTGATAGATTGATAGAGTATATCAAAGGGAGAAAAATAGTCCATGGGCGTAAAACCTATCAAATACAATTAGATATAAAGATAGCTATCTAAAATATAACTTGTTTTTTAATATTACATTATTAAACATATTTCTTGTTCACCAGTTATGAATGTATCTGTCTGCATTTCTATTGACCTATTTACTAGTCATCCATGTATGGTCATCTCCATTTCTCCCCATCTGTCTTCTTGCTCATAGAATTCTCTTTCATTTCAGGAACTCAGAAAATAATGTGCTTACAGATTTTTCTGTAACATATTAGCAGCACCTCTGGATAACAGTTGTGACTTTACCTTTTGACTATTAAGAATCTATAGATTAATCATTTAAAGTTTATACCTCACTATTTAGACTCCTTTAGTTCTTCTTTAAATGTGATATTTGTTTCCAGTTCTTATTCCTCTGTGTGCATTAATTTTTATTTTCTTTCCTTCCATCATTTTGCATTGGTTCTTGACTTTTTTCTTGGAATATTCTGGAAGAGCAAGTCTTGCTCCCAAGATGACTATTATTGGCCTTATCTGGTGAATACCAATTCTAAGTAGAAGGCAGAATTATGACAAAGATGATATTATTTCTTCTTTATTGCTTTAAAAACCTTCCTATAGTTGTGTCACTTAAGACATACTCAGGCAAAGTTCTCTCTTTTCTCTGAGCATCTATCAGTTGCCAGCAGTTCTTTTGGTAGTGATGGAATCTTGGGCTCACCTCCTCTGTCCATGTCTTGTGTGAGCTTGTTCAGGTCTTACTCGTGTTTTCATCACAGATGTAGTTAGTTACCTAAAACACTTGTAATAGATGTTGATTAAAATAGACTCACAAATATGCATTGAATAAGATAGAACAGAATGATCAGCCTTAAGTTGGGCTTCTATATTACACTCTTCCCTATCAAAGCTTAGGAGTCATTCTGGAGGTAGAAGAGGAGGATCTGAAGTAGGAGGAAGAGAAGGGGGAGGAGGAGTTGGGGGGTGGCACTGGGAGGAAAAGGGACTAAGAACCAGAGTCAATGGATGCAAACACATTGCTTTCTGAACACAGCAGGGCAGTTGTACACATGAGTTCACAATGGCTGTGATAGTTAAAATCTATGCAATGACAAGCAAGACAAAATAAAAACCCAGCATTGAAAAGGGAAGATAGGCACAAAGTCACATTTATAGCCAAAGAGCTTTAATCAATTGGTAACCCCTTGGAAAGAGGAAGTCAGTTTACATTATAAGTATAGTCTCTGGAAGGTTGACCACATTCCAAAGACGACCCCCCAAAAAAGACTATGGCCTCCATATTCTCATATGCTTATATGCTTCGCACATGGCAAGTGTTACTATACGGTATAACCTTGTAGAAGTTGGTGTTGTCCTTCAGCAAAGTGGCTGGGTATAAAATTAACTCAAATAAATCAGTAGCCTTCCTCTACACAAAAGAGAAACAAGCCAAGAAAGAAATTAGGGAAACGACACCTTTCATAATAAACCCAAATAATATAAAGTACCTTGGTGTGACTTTAACCAAGCAAGTAAAAGATTTATACAATAAGAACTTCAAGACTCTGAAGAAAGAAATTGAAGAAGACCTCAGAAGATGGAAAGATCTCCCATACTCATGGATTGGCAGGATTAATATAGTAAAAATGGACATTTTACCAAAAGTGATCTACAGATTCAATGCAATCCCCATCAAAATACCAATCCAATTCTTCAAAGAGTTAGACAGAACAATTTGCAAATTCATCGGGAATAACAAAAAACCCAGGATAGCTAAAACTATCCTCAACAATAAAAGGACTTCAGGGGGAATCACTATCCCTGAACTCAAGCAGTATTACAGAGCAATAGTGATAAAAAACAGTATGGTATTGGTACAGAGACAGACAGATAGACCAATGGAACAGAATTGAAGACCCAGAAATGAACCCACACACCTATGGGCACTTGATTTTTGACAGAGGAGCCAAAACCATCCAATGGAAAAAAGATAGCATTTTCAGCAAATGGTGCTGGTTCAACTGGAGGTCAACATGTAGAAGAATGCAGATCGATCCATGCTTATCACCCTGTACAAAGCTTAAGTCCAAGTAGATCAAGGACCTCCACATCAAACCAGATACACTCAAACTAATAGAAGAAAAACTAGGGCAGCATCTGGAACACATGGGCACTGGAAAAAATTTCCTGAACAAAACACCAATGGCTTATGCTCTAAGATCAAGAATCGACAAATGGGATATCATAAAACTGCAAAGCTTCTGTAAGGCAAAGGACACTGTGGTTAGGACAAAATGGCAACCAACAGATTGGGAAAAGATCTTTACCAATCCTACAACAGATAGAGGCCTTATATCCAAAATATACAAAGAACTCAAGAAGTTAGACCGCAGGGAGACAAAAAACCCTATTAAAAAATGGGGTTCAGAGCTAAACTAAGAATTCACAGCTGAGGAATGACGTATGGCTGAGAAACACCTAAAGAAATGTTCAACATCTTTAGTCATAAGGGAAATGCAAATCAAAACAACCCTAAGATTTCACCTCACACCAGTGAGAATGGCTAAGATCAAAAACTCAGGTGACAGCAGATGCTGGCGAGGATGCAGAGAAAGAGGAACACTCCTCCATTGTTGGTGGGATTGCAGACTGGTACAACCATTCTGGAAATCAGTTTGGAGGTTCCTCAGAAAATTGGACATTGAACTGCCTGAGGATCCAGCTATACCTCTCTTGGGCATATACCCAAAAGATGCCCCAACATATAAAAAAGACACGTGCTCCACTATGTTCATTGCAGCCTTATTTATAATAGCCAGAAGCTGGAAAGAACTCAGATGCCCTTCAACAGAGGAATGGATACAGAAAATCTGGTACATCTACACAATGGAATATTACTCAGCTATCAAAAACAATGACCTTATGAAATTCGTAGGCAAATGGTCGGAACTGGAAAATATCATCCTGAGTGAGGTAACCCAATCACAGCAAAACACACATGGCCTGGGAAATGAATGCTGAACTCTGTTACGATTATAAATTATCTGACTGCAAAAATATTAAAGAATATTTTTGTCGACAAAAAATGTTGGTGTTGTCTTATTTGAGGAACTAGGATGCTATGTAGGAAATATAAAAATCTTACTCCAAACTCTATCATGTAGTTCACTTTTCTTTAATAGATTGCTTTGCAATCATGAAACATTACTCAAGAAAAAAATGCAAAATTTATGGTCCAAGGATTAAAGGTACACAAGAAGGTAGAATGGAACTAAATCGTGTATTCAAGGGTATTACATAGAATTAATGGACTAGTGACCTCAGGGAAATGTCCCACCTTCCTAAGCTTCCGTCTTCTGAAAAAGGAATAAAAGAAAAGCTTACATTTAGGCTTCATGTTACATGCCTTTAATCACAGCACTCAGGAGACAGAAGCTTGCAGATCTCTGAACTCAAACCTAACCTAGTCTATAGAACAAGTCCTAGGATAGCCATGCTTAGCCATGAAGTGAAGGGAACTTTCAGAAGAGAAAGCTAGTGATGATGTAATTGAATAAGAAGCCATGTTCCAGCATCAGCAAGCAACATGCCATGTCATTCTGGATTTAGAATCAAAGATGGACATTCCCTCTACTACTGAGGACAGTTATGTGGCAGAGTGGTCCCTGCCTGGAAGACCAGAGAGGCCATTGTGTGAACCTATTTAAGGTCATTGTGGGAAGCTGTGAAGTTAAAGCCTGGATTGCCTTGGAAACCCCAAGGTTTTGGAAATGCCAGACTCATGAGATATCTGTCAAGGAAAGCTACTAACCGAGAGTGGAACTGGCCCATGAGAAAGAAATGAGCTGTAGTCAGTAAAGATGAACAAGTTTGGTTATCCAAAGAACTCCTTGACATCAGACATGAAGATGGAGAGATTGGAGTTTTCTCAGCTGGTTTTAAGTGTTGCTTTGGGATAGACTTTCCTCACTTTGCTCCCTTCCTTAAGTTTGGAATAGTAATAAATATCCTGAGCCAGGGTGTATTGGAAGTATGAGAGCTGCCTTTTGATTTTGGTATCGTAGGGGATTACAGTTAAAAGATTGCATTAATCACAGAAGTGATTGAACTTTGGGCTTTTAAAAATTGCTGAGACTGAAAAAAAATTGCTGAGACTGGTGTAGGCTATGGGGAATTTTGTAGTTGCACTAAATGTATTTTTACATTATGTTATAAATACAACCCCAAGGGACAGTTAGTAGATTATGGTAGTATGAATAATTATGGCCTCTACAGATTTATGTGTTTGAATGTTTGGCCCATGGGAAGTGGCGCTATTAGGAGATGTGGCCTTGTTGGGGTACATGTGGCCATGTTGGAGGCAGTGTAACTGTGTGGCTGGTTTGAAGTCTCCTATGTGCAAGCTCTGTCTAATGTGGCCTCCAGTCTCTTCCTGCTGGCTTTGGATTGAGATGAAGATTGAGATGAAGAGCCCACAGCTACTGGGGCAGCAAGGTTCCCTGTGTGCTGCTGCGCTTTCCACCAAGATGGTATTGGACTAAACCTCTGAAACTGTAAAATAGTCCCAGTTATATATTTTCTTTTGTAAGTGTTGCCTTGGTCTTGGTATCTCACTATAGCACTAAAATTCTGAATAAGACAGGAGAGGTGCCTCTGGGAGGATGTGAGTGAAGGGTGATCATAATGAAATCACATTGTACAGAACTTAAAATGGGACACATATTACATAGAACAACTCTCAGTATGCACAGAATGGAAGACAGATATTGAGAAAATAATTATTTATTGTTAAAATATACTTTAGATTTTAGCTTTGAACATGAATTCATTAAAAATATTTTTTGCTCTCTAGAAAACCTTACAAAACTCTGAAATCATTGCTTACAATTTATCCTACATACAGCCGATTTGTCTGCCAAATTTCACCTGTATATTAGCATACATTAAAAATAATAAACAGCAAGAGTGAATACTAATATGAGATAAAATATTATGATCAGGATTAAATTGCATCTCTTATTTTTATAATGGAAAGTGTTGTAAGTAACTGACATCGAAGCCTAATTTCTGGTCTCATTTGTATTAAGTATTTGTCATCCACTAAATTTCTATCTCATACTTGTATCTCTGATTTTCCAACATATTAGAAAAAGATAATGGTACTTATGCTGAATTGAAGTGAATTCGAAAATTGTTTAATGGCTCAGAAATTTCTCACAGATGACTGGATTGAGACTAACACACTCATTATTATTTATTACTCTATTTCCAGGTCTGTGCTACTCAGTTTATTGAATTCACTGAATATGCTTCTCTGCTCAGCATCATGAGGAAAAATGTGAATGTTAACTTGTAGCAGGCAAACTCTGATAAACAGGAGGGTATAAAAGAGCCAGGATTTTAAAGCATAAGATTTATATAACATTTAACCTAGGATAATTTGCTGTCATTGAAAATATGTTGTTTATACATTTGTGATTTTTTTAAAGGACTTTCCAATTTAAAAAAAATAAAGTAACGGGTTGGGGATTTAGCTCAGTGGTAGAGCACTTGCCTAGGAAGCGCAAGGCCCTGGGTTCGGGCCCCAGCTCCGAAAAAAAGAACCAAAAAATAAATAAATAAATAAATAAATAAATAAATAAATAAATAAATAAAGTAACCCCGTGAACATTGGCTACATATAATGTCTGCGTATTTTTTCCATCAATCTTTCATACAGCTTTAAATGATCTTAAGAAAAAATCAGTACTTTCAAAATTCATGTGTTGTTTGTAGATTGATTTAATACTTTTTATTTTTACCCTACATGTAAAACAGATAAGATTACCTTGCCTTTTATTTGCTATGACTTATTGATAGACAAAATTGAGTACTAAAATGTAGCAGAACCTTAAAATCTGCCATCATTAAAACACCATATTACTCACTCTAATCGAGTATTCTGTCTAATTAAGTCCTCTGTCACATTCAGTTTCTTTAACCCACTATTTATTAAATGAATATTTTCTCAATAATTAAAAAGAAGAATAGGCAGGAAGCACAAGAGTCAGAAGGCAAGAGTAAGGGAGTGATTTTTATTTTTAATTTGACTGGTGTTTTGCTTGTGCATGAATAGGCACATACAAACTATGACACTTGTATGGATATCAGGGAAATCCTTTTGGGTTTAGTTCTTTTTCAGTTTATCGAGATAAGCCTTTCTTGTGTGTTTCTTCCTTTGTATTGGCTAGATATTGTCAGGCAAGTGACCATTCTCTGTTGCCAGTTTACACTTCATCATAGGACTGTTGAAGGGAAAGATGCATACCACTATGCCTTTACTTTACAAGTGCATTCAAGGAACTGTAGTCAGATCCCCCCAAGCTGGTCAGGGAAGAACTTTAACCCAATGAATGGTCTCACTGAACCAAAGTTTGTTTTCTTTTATTAATTATGATAATTGAGGACTGAAGAGCTGCATCCATAGTTATGAACATACTTGCTGTTCTATAGCACCCCAAGTTAATGTCTGAGCATCCAGAAGTAGCAAGCAACCATCTACAACTTAAGGTCCAAGAGATCAGTTGCTTTCCTCTGACCTTTGAGAGCACTCACATGAATGTCTGTCTCCAACACACACACAAACACACACACACACACACAGATGGGGGGAGGATATAATATAAGCATGTATAAACATAAATAAAAATGGAATAAATAATGATAGCCAAGGTAATTTCCATAATAATTTGTACTTCACAGTTTGAATCATATTTTGTCACATTGGATTCATGGGATTATAAACAAGCTATAATTTTTGGAAGAGTGTTTTTATGACTGTTGGCATAAGGACAAGACACTTGAAGATGGTCATAAGAAATATAATGGAAAACATTGGACGGACATGGGAGATAGGTGGCTCAGGATTAAACACCTGCTGTTCTGCCCCTGGACCCAGATTCAATACTCAGAATATACATGGAAGATCACAACTACATGTGACTTCAGCTCCAGAGAATTCAAAGCCCTTTTCTGGATTCCAAATTCTACAATACCACAGACATGTGCAAGCAGGTAACCACAATGGACTTTTATTCAGCTATAAGAAAAATGATATCATGGATTTGCATGTATTTTTGTTTTAGCTTCAAGCAGGTAAAACATCATACAAAGAAATCTTTATGTAATCACAGTGAATTTTTATTCAACTATAACAAAAATGATATCATTAAATTTGCAGGCAAATGTATAGAAATAAAGAATACTGTAATAAGCAAATCTGTTGTGGTTACCTAACACATTTCATTGTTCATTCATCAGTTCAAGACCTTTAAGTTGTTTCTCTTCCATAATTACCGAGAACAAACCAGTGATGAACATGGCTGATTATGTATTTGGATTAGGGTGTCGATTTTTTTTGGACATATACATATGAGTGTACACCTGGCTCATAGTATAGATCTACTTGAATCCTTTTAACAATTGTCCACACTGGTTTTGAAAATGACTGTACTAGTTTGAAATTCCAACAGCAAATGTGGGTTTCCTATCAGGCAATGGAAACAGATGCAGAGACCCTCAGTCAGACATTGGGCTAGAGCTTGGGGAATCATATGGAAGAGTTAGGGGAAGGATTGATGGACCTAAAAAGGACAAGTACTCCACAAGAAGATCAACAGTGTCAACTAATCTGGACCCTTGGGAACTCGCAAAGAATAAACCAGCAACCTAAGAGAAAATGGGAACCCTTCCTAGGCTCCCTGCACATATGTAGCAGTTGAGCAGTTTGATCTTCATTCAAGTTCCCCAACAAGAGGAGCATGTGATGTCCTGAATCTCTTGCTTGCCTATCTTCCTTCCTGCTTGCTTGGCCTGCCTGCCTGTGGATCCCATTCCACTTAGGAGTTGCCTTGTCAAGGAAGTGACTTGACAGAAAGAAGAAAAAGTGAGAAGAGGGAGAGATGAGGGAAAGTATGCACAAGGGGGTACTTCAAAGAGAGAGGGCCTGATGTTTGGATCTAAAATAAATAAATTTAATATAAAAACAAATATATTTAAAAATATTAATCAAATATTTTTTGAAAATTATAATAATGATCGAAATAAATATTTTACTCTTTGGTTATTATTGAAGTAACATCTTTTTGATGTTATTTACAAGAACAAATTATAAGAATTTTCCATTTAATTATACTAGTAATGTACACTTCTAAGTTATTTGACAGTCCCTAATGGTGTCACTCTTTTTTACCCAGTCAAGGGTAACATATATTGGAACATTTTGAGTCTTTTAAGGTGTGAATAATAAATACAATAACTGACTTTAATGGAGGGAATAAGCTGAGGAAGGAGTTTGAGAAGGAATTCCTTGGGCTTCAGACCAACCTGAGTCATATAATATTTTCCAGCTTAAGCTCTTGACTAACAATTCACTAAAGAAATCAAATCAAATTCACTCAAGCAATTTTTTTGCCAAGGGATGGTAAGCTCTGTCAGAGGGAAGTGATGGACGAGCCTTGACCGACCTTGAAGATTTTTCTACCTGGTTTAGATGTAACCTCTCCAAGTACCTGTCATCTGGGTGGCTTTGTGTCACCTGCTCTTTACAGTGCAGCCAGTGTCCCATACTGAGTAGCAGCTGTTCTGGGGTTGTGACTTAAACATCAGTTTTCTATATTGTTACAGTGCTACTCTTGTGTTCCTTAGAGTTAACTTTTCATTTTTCAATCCTTCCTTGATGCATAATTTAGTTAGTTACAGATGATTATCATTAATGTAAACCTTCCAGGATGAAATTTCTATCTACATGAATGGCTCGGCTTGTGCTTTATTTCTCGTTGAATATATTAAGCCAAAAATGGCTTATTCAGAGGCATTTATGTTCATTTACTTTGCTAATTTTGTAGACTGAAGAAATACTTCAGTCAGCAAAATGCCTGCAGAACAATTATGAAGACCTCATTTTGAAATCCAGCACCCATGTAAAAGGTAAAAAGTACATCTATCACCCTATAGACAGGAGATGCACAGGTCCTTGGAGACCTCTGGTCAGTAAATAGGCAATTGTTGAAGTGCAAATGTATTAAGAGAAAATAATGTGGACATCAAAGGAGGTAAATACCTCCAATATCTATATATGTATGCACAATTGTACTGACAAATGTACATATACTAAATCACACACACACACAAACACACACACACACACACACACACACACACACACACACACACACACACACTGTTCTAAGAAACAATTCCTCTTTCCAGAATCCTAATTGAAAGGTCTAAGGATTTTCATGGATTTGGTTTTATTACAAATGCTTCACAATTTCTCTTAAATTTCTAAAAAATTACTGTATCCTATTTTAATTTAATCATACTATGCACAATATATATGATTAAATATTAAATTCTCTTTAATGTTTAATTGGGAAAAGTAATTGGTCTTGCTCTGTGTGGCCTCTTGGTAAGTGTCACTATAATATTTTAATATGCACAGAAACGCTTATTATACAGTTTAAGTTTTAAGTTAATTTGCTTTACTTGGACTGAACTTTGTTTTGCTGACTTATCACACTAGAAAAGAAAATGTACTTTTTAATCTAAACAGTTTTTTTTAAATTTAGTTGTACTTTTGCTAGAGATGGCTTTGCATAAAATAAGGAAGTTAATTTCCTGTTCTAGATACTGCCTTAGATATTAGAAAAAGGTTGATAAATCTCTGTGCTTTGTGAGTCATAGCAAGTTAAGATGTTATTATCTACATAAATGACTCAAAATAAGATGGTTTATTAGCACTTCTTCCAAATATATACACTTGCACACACATACTTATATTTTCATTTGCATATATATACTTATATTTGTATATATATACAAACATTTATATCTTTTCTTTATAATAACAAATTATGCAATTGTCACCTTGGCTTTCAATCATTTTACTATGTTAGCTGGTATAAATGGCTTATGAAAATGCTTCTGTATACTCCACGTATTGAAAAAGTTCAGTCCTGCTACATAATATTGAGAGTTAGAGAAAATTAAGTCAAATGAGTGAACTTGGTATATTTTATGTAAAATTTTGTACAAATATGGGATTCAGTATTTTAGTCAATTTTAAACTTAAGAGTAATTGATTTGCAGTGGTAACATTCTGTCAGATTGATATATTGAAAGCATGACTGTTAAAGATGCAGTAGGAAAATACATTGGTATATAAAAGCCTTTTGTTGGGACATGGAAACCATGATTATGTCCCCCATAATAAGGTGGTGAGGAAAATAAAAACAAAGAAAAAACATTTAGGATAATGTTATTCGGTAGAGCTAGAGAGACTTCATAAAAGACTGAATGCTCAATACTCTGTGAGGGAAGTTAGGATTAGTGGATAAGTCTTATATTTATGCATGAGAAACTAGAAAGTAGTTTGGGTCTTTTCTATTCTACTTGTGTTAAATCCCAGATAGCTAATGGAGGCAAAGTTGAAGTTTACAGTAGTTGAAAGGACAAACAAACAAAGATAGAGATCTGTCTATCAGAGAACTTTTAGAGGCAGAGATCAAAACTCAGAAATTATTGCTAGGTACAATACAGCAATCAGAAGAAGAAATAATAAAAAAGATAAAAGGAGAAATAAATACTATTCTCTATGAATAAGGTCGGGGGTCAGAAGAACTGCAAATTCAGAAAGTAGAAAGCATTAACATTAAAAGTTAAGCAATTATGAAAAGCAACAACTGCTGAGAATCTAAGAAAGATGTGAATGAGATTATTTTTGTCTGCATTTGGAAAATAATCTGTTTCTTTTCCATTTGGAAAAATGTAAAACATATTAGACATATTGGCTGCAGTTAAAGTTTGGGGCAGTTATATGTTTATGAGTGAATACACTGTGGAAGAAAAATTAAAGAAATCATATAAACTCTCTCTCTCTCTCTCTTTGTGTGTGTGTGTGTGTGTGTGTGTGTGTGTGTGTGTGTGATATTCTGTCTCTTCCCATGTGATTTATAAATCATGATTTTTGTATTGAGTTGCTCTTTGTCACTTAGGTTTCTTTTCATCAGATATTTTACTCGTGGCCACAATTTTTACAGAAAGCGACTGCTTATGTCACTGTTATCCGATCTGTTGTCATTGTTCCATTGGGGACAAAAGTTGGAGACCTTGTCCTATTTTGCTGCATTGGTATGACAAACACAAAGGGGCTTTGCTAATATATTCATTCCTACTTTTCATAGAAAGAATTATTTTTATGATATGGAGGTAATTTATATTTCTTAACATTAAAAACTTTAGATGTACCTACCTTTTATTTTCTTCGTTATTAGATTTAACCATATTCATTAAATAGAAATACTATTTAATTTTTCTATTGAAGAATGTTCGGCCATTATATTTACTACAGGGAGTGAGTTTAAGTGTAAACGGCACACAGAGATGCAGTTACATCAATAAGCTTCATCGTTAGGAATTTGTTAATAACAATTACAATGTCTCGAAAAGATACATGTGTTCTATGAAACAAAACCTGTCTACAGATGCTCAAAACTATTAAATAAATTTTTTGTAACAAGATGCGATTTCTTTGGTCACTTCTTAGGTCTATTCTGTTTAGGAGTATAGTCCCTCAGTTTTAGCATCTCCCCTATTTACCCCAGTTATATTCATGTGTGAGTGTCATTATATGAGCTTATGTGTAGCATCTATATGTAGATGCTCTTGAAGGCCAGGAATGGGGGTCAGATCACCTGCGACTGGAGTTCCAGATCGTTGTACCTACCTGCTGTGCATGCTAAGAACAGAAGCTGGATCCTCTGAAAGAAGAATAACAGCCTTTTACTATCAACCTGCATCTATGGTCCCTATAAATTCACGTTAAGGTCAAATTGGAGAAGGACAAACACACATGTACAAATGAGTATCTCTGTGATGTTTTATTGTTTCATGGTACTGAGAGTCAAACTAAAGACACTGAACATGTAAGATATGCTGTGTCACCTATGCTTCTAGCATAATTTGAACTTTAAAACATATATAGTATAAATGCATACTCATGTGCATATTGTAAGCATGTTTTTGAAGCCAAATAAAAAGTAGGAGATTGTTACAGAATATAAAACTATACTTTTAAATTTCACTACATTTTTATGAAAAATGTATAATGCAATAATAAAAAATCAATTTGGATTTACACTTCATTTCATACATATTTACATATTCAACAATTTGCTTTAAATTTCAATATTTTTATGATTTTGTTAAAAGTTCAAACTTTAGTGTCTTTAAGAAAATTATGAAAACAGTTAAATTTATCACTTATTTAAAAAATAGAATTCATTCTTGGAAGATAATTAATGTATCTTTTTCTTTTCTTTAGCCATTCCATATGGTCTTTCCTATCATGATATCAAATAATTGAATTTAAATCAGTACAACCTATTGCATTTCATTCCCACATACTGTAGATATTTTTGTTCTTTCTGGGATTTTCTATGTCTTTTCTATTCGTCTGAAACTCATTTTGTCTAGTAGGGGTCGCATTTCAAGCTCATACTGTCTCCAGGAAGTTTACATTCTCATTATATGGTCCATGCCAAATTCCAGTATATAGTTCATAACGGCATGGGATCATTCATATTTAATAGGGAATATCAGAATGGATTTCCTCTTGTGCTCATAAAAACTAAAACAGAAGCATCCAATGCATTTAGGAATATAAAAACATGAAAGTGTATAATCTAAGAAAAAACTAGTTTTATGGCCAACTTATAATGGCCAACTGCTTTATGAACACATGATAATATTTTCAATAAAACTAAACCATGCCTGTCACGGATCAGTCTTCCATAAGTCTATTTGTGAAATATTGACAGTTGTTTATCTTCGTGTATGTGTGTGTTGATTTTAAACAGGGTTGATTTTATTTTTTATTATTTTATTTATTTACATCCAAGACCTCTGCTGTTGCCCTTGTTGCTTTCAGTCTCCGTTACTTTAATTACAAATTATGCCACCAAGTACATTGTATTTGAGGGCAGTTGAAAAACACAATCACAGAAACAACAAAAAAAGTATTTTAAGAGGCAAAGGACATAGGCAATAAGACAAATCAGCATCCTACAGATTGCGAAAAAAGTCTTCACTAACCCCACATCTGATAGAGGGCTGGTATCCAAAATATATAAGGAACTCAAGAACCTTACCACCAAAAAACTAAACAACCCAAACAAAAAATGAGCTATAGAACTAAACTGAGAAAACACAAGAGAGGAATGTCAAATGGCTGAGAAGTATCTAAAGAAATGTTTTAAGTCCTTAGAGATCAGAGAAATGCAAATAAAAATGACTCTGAGATTCCACCTTGCACCTATCAAAATGGCTAAGATCTAAACCTCAGATGACAACACATGTTGGCAAGGATGTGGAAAAAGAGGAACACTCCTCCACTGCTGGTGGGATTGCAGACACGTACAACCACTCTGGAAATCAGTTTGGAGATTCCTCAGAAAATTGGACACTGCATTACCTGAGAACCCAGCTATACCTCTCTTGGGCACATACCCAAAAGGTGCTCCAACATACACCAAAGACACATACTCCACTATGTTCATAGCAGCCTTATTTGACATAACCAGAAGCTGGAAACAACCTAGATGTCCCATGACAGAAGAATGGATACAGAAATTGTGATTCATTTACATAATTGAATACTAATTACTATCAAGAATGAGGGTATCCTAAGTTTTGCAGGCAAATGGATGGAATTAGAAAATGCACCCTGAATAATGAGGTAACTCAGACCCAAAAGGACATGCAAGTTTTGTTCTCACTATTAAGTGGACATTAGACAAAAAAAAGAAAAAAAAAACAGCAAATAATACCTGAGATACAGTCCACAAAACTCTAAAAGATCAACAAACTGAAGGGTGCAAGTAAGGACAACTTCAGTTTCACTTGGGAGGGAGAAGCAGGCAACTGCAAGGAGGAAGGGAGGGAAGAACAGGGGAGAGAAAGGGGATGAGGTTGAGGTTTCGGAGAAAGGAGAACATGATCTGGTATTGAGTGGAGGAAAAGGACCGAAGCCCTGAGAGCCAGTAGAAAGAATGGAAACAGGAGACCTCAGGAGGAAGTAGGTTGGGAAGACCCTCTAGAATGTACCAGAGGAGTGAGAGATTCTCAGGACTCAAAGGGAGGGGAGACTGTATGGTTGAGAGAGGGAATTTATTGAATCCACCTCCAGCAAAAAGACAGGGCACCAAGTGAGGGATGGGGCTTCCATCCCACAGCCAAACCTCTGATCCATAATTCTTCCTGTTTGAAAGAGTTGCAGGAATGGAAATGGAGAAGACTCTGAGGAAAAGAAGGTCCAGCAACAGGACCAAAATGGATTCCAACTCAAGGGGAGGCCCCAAGATCTGACACCATTACTGAAGCTATGGGGCATTCACAAAAGAAAAAAAAAAAAGACCTATTATGACTGCTCTCCAAAAGATCGTAGAAGCAGTGACAGAGTCAGATGCAGGTGTGTGCACTCAACCAATGTGCAGAAGCTGCTGACATTTCTAGTCGAACTAGGGAAAAGCTGGAAGAAGCTGAGGAACAGGGCAACCCTCTAGGAGGACCAGCAGTCTCAACCTGGACCCCTGAGATCTCTCAGACAACTGAGACGAGGTCTCCAACACAGATACAGCAGAGGACTTCTGGGTCTGGGATCAGTCAGAGAAGATGCACCTAATCCTCAAGAGCCTGGAGGCTCCAGGAAGTTTAGCAGTCTGGTGTGGTTCGAGGGGTAGGGACATCCATCTGGATACAGGGCATGGGGGTTAGGGGGTAGGGGAGTGGGAGGCCGGGGGATGTAGTAGTGGGAGGACCAGGAGGATGTATGGGATGTGGAACCCTGGGGGATGTGGACCAGGAGGGGAATAAAATCTGGAGTATAAAAGTAAGTAAGTAAGTAAGTAAATAAATAAATAAATAAATAAATAAATAAATAAATAAATAAATAAATAAATAATGATTTAAGGAAAAAGGATCGTGTGATTTACCTTTTACTGGAAGCATCCTTTTCCCAAATTTATTTGTGCTCACAATAAATGTCTATATAAATATCCTATACTTTTTTACTATTACATTTATGAAAACATTGGTTTATTCGTTTATATGAAATTTGCAAACAATTCATTTTATTCTTTTAGATGATACATGGCCACTTTTTTCAAAGCAACTATTTATATAATCTTAACTAAACAGTTATAAAAATCAGGTTCTTCCCTCTACTCTCTTTTAAAACATAGTTCCTTGACCAATTAATTCGAGTACTTTTCAAAGTCAATTTTTAATTAGAAAATGTGTGCTTTCTCATTTAATATTGACAATATCATATAATTACATGATTTAATATTATGTAAGCCATGTAGAATTTACATGTTTATAAAATACATGTATCAGATGAATATTATGCATATATGTCTGCATGTGTCCGTGTGTGTGTGTGTCTGTGTGTCTGTGTGTGTGTGTGTGTGTGTGTGTGTGTGTGTGTGTCTGTGTCTGTGTGTGTGTCTGTAAGTGGTGTATCTACAAGAAGTCAGGAGAGCAAAAATAAGAGTCAAATGAGACAGACACAAGTAAAAAGGAAATTTACTAATGAAATTGCCATTACTTGGTATTTTGAAGCTATTAATTTTTAACATTTCTCTCCATATTTTTGCTAATTCATTGCAGTGATATGTGATCCAATATCTCTACTACTTGCCATTAAAGGAGTTTTATAATTTCTCTGTTGAGTTTATCTTACTCATCTATGATTACTTGTTGAAAATACTATATATCTTCTGTTCTTAGGTAGCAACACACAAAAAGAAATAAATGAATAAATACCTCACACACATGTTTAAATGCATAAAAAATATTTTCACACGTAATTAACATAAAGACTAAAATTAACATAAACGTTAGAATATACAAACCAGCATACCAGATTGCTAGAAACTAATGCTTACTGATAATTGTAATAACTTACCGAAAAGCTCACATTTCTTTTCTTTTTAAATTTTTATTTTTTACTATATTTATTTACATTTAAAATGTTATCCCAGTTCCCGGTTTCCCCTCCTGAAACTCTATCCCATTATCCTTCCCATTATTCTATGAGAGTGCTCCCACACCCACAGCACCCCTGCTCCCACCTCACTGCCCTAACTTTCCCCTACAATGTGGAATCAAGTCTTCACAGAACCAAGGGTCTCCCCTCCCACTGATGCCAGATAAGGCCTTGCTCAGCTACATGTGCAGCTAGAGACATGGCTCCTTCCATGAATATTCTTTGGATGGTGGTTTAGTCACTGGAAGCTCTGGGATATTGATATTGTGGTTCTTCCTATGGGGTTTTAAAACCCTTCAGCTTCTTCACTTCTTAGCTTAACTCCTTCATTGGGGTCCGCAAGCTAATTCTTTTTTTTTTTCATCTTTATTAACGTGGGTATTTACAACTTTATTAACTTGGGTATAACTTATTTACATTTCGATTGTTATTCCCTTTCCGTTTTCCCGGCCAACATTCCCCCAACCCCTTCCCCTCCCCTTCTCCTTGGGTGTTCCCTCTCCATCCTCCCCCCATTACCACCCTCCCTGCAACAATCACATTCACTGGGGGTTTAGTCTTAGCAGGACCAAGGGCTTCCCCTTCCACTGGTGCTCTTACTAGGCTATTCATTGCTACCTATGCGGTTGGAGCCCAGGGTCAGTCCATGTATAGTCCTTGGGTAGTGGCTTAGTCCCTGGAAGCTCTGGTTGGTTGGCATTGTTGTTCATATGGGGTCTCAAGCCCTTCAAGCTACTCCAGTCCTTTCTCTGATTCCTTCAACGGGGGTCCTGTTCTCAGTTCAGTGGTTTAATGATGGCATTTGCCTATGTATTTGCTGTATTCTGGCTGTGTCTCTCAGGAGCGATCTACATCCGGTTCCTGTCGGCCTGCATTTCTTTGCTTCATCCACTTTGCTTATCTAATTTGGTGGCCATACATGTATGTGCCACATGTGGGGCAGGCCCTGAATGGATGTTCCTTCTGCCTCTGTTCTAAACTTTGCCTTCCTATTCCCTCCCAAGGGTATACTTGTTCCCTTTTTAAAGAAGGAGTGAAGCATTCACATTTTGGTCATACTTCTTGAGTTTCATGTGTTCTGTGCATCTAGTGTAATTTGAGCATTTGGGCTAGTTTCCACTTATCAATGAGTGCATACCATGTGTGTTTTTCTGTGATTGGGTTACCTAACTCAGGAAGATATTTTCCAGTTTCATCCATTTGCCCGTAAATATCATAAAGTCATTGTTTTTGATAGCTCAGTAATATTCCATTGTACCACACATTCAGATGTACCACATTTTCTGTATCCATTCCTCTGTTGAAGGGCATCTGGGTTCTTTCCAGCTTCTGCCTATTACAAATAAGACTGCTATGAATATAGTGGAGCATGTGTCTTTGTTATATGTTGGAGCATCTTTTAGCTATATGCCCAAGAGAGGTATAGCTGGGTCCTCAGGTAGTTCAATGTCCAATTTTCTGAGGAACCACCAGACTGATTTTCAGAATCGTTGTATCAGTCTGCAATTCTACCAACAATGCTGTCACCTGAGTTTTTGATCTTAGTCATTCTCACCGGTGTGAGGTGAAATCTCAGGGTTGTTTTGATTTGCATTTCCCTTATGACTAAAGATGTTGAACATTTCTTTAGGTGTTTCTCAGCCATTAGGCATTCTTAAGCTGTGAATTCTTTGTTTAGCTCTGAACCCCATTTTTAATAGGGTTATTTGTCTCTCTGAAGTCTAACTTCTTGAGTTCTTTGTATATTTTGTATCTAAGCCCTCTATCAGTTGTAGGAGTGGTAAAGATCTTTTCCCAATCTGTTGGTTGCCGTTTTGTCCTAACCACAGTGGAGAAAATTTTCTGAACAAAACACCAATGGCTTATGCTCTAAGATCAAGAATCGACAAATGGGTTCTCATAAAACTGCAAAGCTTCTGTAAGGCAAAGGACACTGTTGTTAGGAAAAAAAGGCAACCCCAAGCTAATTCTGATGGTTGGCTGCAAGCATCTGCACCTATATTGGTCAGGTTATGGCAGAGCCTCTCTGGAGACAGCTATATCAGGCTTCTGTCAGCATGTACTTTTTTACATCAGCAATAGCCACTGGGTTTGGTGCCTGCATATGGGATGCATCCCCAGGTGGGGTAGTTTCTGGGTGGACTTCTCTTCAGTCTCTACTCCACTCTTTGACCCAGCTTTTCCTTTAGACAGCATCGAATTCTTAGCCTTTGGCTTAGTTATAAAGGCTTTAAATCATAGATTCCATTATAATATCTTCTTTTCAAACTTGCACATTGTGAAAGATGAGGCCAACTAGCTTTCCATGGCCCATGTTTTGTCTGGCAGAAGAATTTAAGGGCCTGCATCACAGATGCTCAAAACAGTCTGAGCTCTAGGCCTTAGTGAGAAGAAGATATCATGCTCATCCTTAATTTACTCACTTCTTAAACAGAAAATCAGCAAATATTACACAGAAATGCTACATATATTAACAGAGTTAGTACTCTTTAGAATGCTTTGAAAATTGTTAGATTCAAAAATATAGATGTAGTCTTCCATATATGGAGAGCAACATACTGATGGGTATATCATTAGATCTCTCTGTGTTTACATCGTGCCAGCTCAGGGTTTGAGAAAGCTAGGTATTCTAGGAGTATGAGCTCTAGAAACTTACGCCTGCAAAGCTCATTTCTCTCTGTGCACCATGTATTGAAACTTACTATCTGTGTTTTATTATAAGACACACTGTATGTAAAGGATTTTTAATGGAGTGGTATTCATTTACATCAGTAATAGAAGTATATGTTCCACTTGGAATATTATTATTCTCTGGAAAAATATTATTCTCTTTTGTCTTAAATAATTGTTGCTTGAGAGAATAAATAAAATTATGAACACATTTCTCTCATTTGAAAGATGGGCAGTAAAGAATAAGCACATATGTTGACACCTATGAGGAATGACAATATTTAATTAAAAATGTTAAAGAATAATCTTTATTTCCTGTTATGAGTAAATACAACTTCACTAAGTAGGTATTTATATAGCTTAGGAATTACCTGAACTCACATGTGAAAACAGAGAACCAACTCCTGCCACTTTTCCTCTGACCTAACATACACTCATGTTGCAGTATGTGGATGAGTATGAACACATGCACACATATTCACACACAAATAGATGAATATCAAAAAAAACAAAAAAACAAAAAAACACAAGCCCATATCTAATGTGGAGTCCAGAGAACAAGCTCACAGTTAAAATAGTAATTTTCTGATATATCAGTTTAATGAAAATATATTGGAATAATGGGTTAGGCATTTCTGATTACAGTAAAGGAGAGGAGAGGAGAGGAGAGGTGAGGAGGGGAGAGGAGGGGAGGGGAGGGGAGGGGAGAGGACTCTATCAGAATTCTAGCCACAATCTTTATTGCTCCCCACTCCTCCATCTTGTCCAATAATACCATGATATAGATCAGGCAACCTAAAATAGTAAATAGTTATCTCTCCCACTGAACTTTAAAATTCTTCTGTTTCAACCCTCGAAGTTCTGGGAGTATGAGAAAGAGCCAAAATGTCCAGCATGTTGCCAATAAGTCTTAAATGCCGCATTACCTACAAAATCTCCACATTTCAACAAATAATGAAACAGGGGTAGTATTAATGGCTAGATTAAAAAAGGAAGTAAATGAATCAATCATTTGCCATTGGTTAATATCCTCTACCCTATCATTGGTCACTGTTATCATTAGCTTTGACTGCCAGTACTGAGGATATAGTCCTTGAGAATACTTAGTGTCCAAAAAAAGGTGGATACTTTGGAATTATACAGTACTTGGAATAACAATGTATTCATTGTCTTGTTGCCTAAATACATGTCTCATTTTCTCTAGAAAGCTTTGTGTCAAAGGAAGTTCTTATAATTTATTTAGCAGAAGCACTCATAAATACATTGACTGTAATTTTATTCCCTAATTAGTGTCAATAGTCAAATGAAAGACAGCTATTCCCTTATAAACTTCAGCTGTTTACCAAGTTTGGCACAGAAATATTTTTAATTTTCCAATCTTAAGGTCTGCCATAAATTTCAACTCACTGTTATGAGTGCATAGTTTCTTATTTTCCTTAATTTTTTTAAACCTCTTGTTTTCCACTCTTCCTGATATATTCTTATGGTGGTTTGTATATAATTAAATGTGATGAATGATTGGTAAAGCCTTGGTCTTCTTTGATAGTATATCTGCATCTACAATTTTACATGGAACTTCATTGGTCTATATCACTTTAATTTGCTTCTTTGATAATAACAAAGTGTACATCCTAGGTTACATATGCAGTATATAGATCAGTCTTGTATTGTTACAAATATGTGACGTAGATTACAGGTAGGTCAGGTGAAACTAATGATTTTTCTTCACAAAATCTAACTGAAAGCATTGTGATACTTCCAACTCAAGACTTGTAATTTTTACGGTATTGAGTTCTAGTTCAAAGTGGTTATTAGAATATTTTTATTAACTTACGATGGTTTTACCAGCCAAAGAATGGTGAGTTTGAATTTATTTCAAGTTTATGTCATCTTATAGAAATTATTACCATTGCTTTGACCTTCTGTCCTCACCAGTAAAGTATATTATTGGGTTTGTTTTTCTGATTCCTTATTTCTAATTTTCAAAGGTTCTATAATTCTAATTGATAAGTTGTCTTTTATGTTTCTACCATTTAAGAATATATTGGATTCCACTATGAAATTTGAAATATCATTCAATTGAATTTAAAAATGTGAAGAATATATGTTTTTACCAAAGAATTATCATTAACATTTCATCGTAAATCATATTTAAAGAGAGTATAAGGACAATTATTTAGAACGTAGTTAGAGCTCATGCTGACTTAATAAATTTGTGGATGTAGGTTTTGTCCATGTATGTGAGTTCACTGGCCATGGGTAATTAACTAGTTTTCCGGTACCAGACATAATTGTCCTTTTGTTGAATAGGTCTTAAGTTTGAAAGAGAATATATAAAGATAACTGATAAATTAGGTAATAGATGCTGTAGAAAGCAGAAATTTGTTATCTAATTGATTTCATAATTTCTGTGCATGCAGTACAATCAAAATTCATAATGTAATATATATATATATATATATATATATCCAAGAAGATGAGATTTAGATTTAGATCTATAATCCTTCATCCATAAATTATAATGGCCTTACCTAAATTGAATGTAGTGCCTCATTAGACTACTAAAGGTTATAAAATAATTAGAACCCTGTTGTAATGTTTGCTTACCACACAGGACATTTTTAGTGTACTGCACAGACTGAATAGCAGCATGCAGAATCACCTGTGGTGGAAGCAGTGGCAGTCTTATGAAGGCGAGGAGCATACTCAGGTCGCCGCATCTCCGCTGCATGTCGTACTTGACCCACATCATTAACGCATGGAAGATGGTCTCTTCATCAGGCACATTTACGTCATCACTGGCCAGTAGTTTATGGAGCTCTTCGGCTGGAAGGAGTAAAAACTCTTGATTTCTGATTACTTCCATTATGTTTTCCTGTGGGGAGAAAAGATCTTGGCGTAAATTCTGCCTCGCTCCTTTGTAGCTGGCAAAGCATCTCAGAGAAAAATGTGATAAGCAGTCAGTAACCTTTGTTCTCATTATCACATAATCCTTGAGACTCATCCTTCAGAAACAAGAAGCTGTTAAGAAGAAAGCACTGTAATTGTAATTGAAGTGTAAATGTATCCAAGACAGCAGAGGTTTTAGAATAACTAGAGGATTATAATGCACAGCTTTGTTATACAGAAGGTACTCAGTGATTAAATGTTCAAGTTTCAAGTGTACTACTTCGTAAAATTTAACAAATATGAAAAGAATAGCATTTTACACTTTCAAAGACTCAAATACAAATACACAAATCAGAAAATGGCAATATATTACAAAGAGAAATAGAGAACAGGATGACTTTGTTGTTTATTTTGAAGGGAAAGAAATATAGCCAAGAAATCGTAGAAGCTACAAAATCAAAGGAGCTCTACTCACCACTTTCTCTTACAATTGCTTCCTCTCAATGACAATTTCTCTGGCATAAATGGTTATTGTTGTTTATATTTTTACATTATTATTTATGATAAAATTTGTTCTCGATTTTAACCAAATCACCAATGTAGTAAGCCTCATAAGCATACAGCCAGACATGGCCTTTGAGTTAATATGGTCATTTCAAAGGACCATCCCTAAACAATGGGATCCACCTGGGAAGATGGACAAGTGAGATTCAGGGGTTTCTATTTAGAGGTCTTCACTCAGTAATCTACAATAGGGTCTTGGATGCTTTGGTTTAAAATAACTTCTGGGAAATTGAATTAAAATCTCAATAACATAAGAAATTAAAGAAATGACTTACAGAGATTAAACAGAACATTTGAAAATTAGCAATTTTAATTGTCCTTTATTGTTTGAGAAACTGTACATAATAACTATGTGTCTTGATCAATTCATCTTTCTTCCCTGCTTTCCAACTATTGAGGAATCCCCATCCCTGGAGAAAAACAACTTTCCATTTACCATTAGCTTAATTTTGATTCCTATTTATTTTCATCTAGCTATCATTTTCTCCCAATTCTGCTCTCTGTGTCTACTCTGAGCACCTTAGCTAAATTTCCTAAAATAACTCAACACAGTTTTAAATTCCTGTACCATCTTCAAGGTTTTCTTTTAAGGACTTCTTAAACTTTTAGTTTCTATTATTTTCTATGGTGTGGTGCCTTCTAATTATAATTAATTTATTTCCTTACTTCCACTGAAGTTGATAAATTACCCCCTCTTTCTTTTGTCATTTCATTTAACATGTCATCATTTATTCACTCTGCTATTTAAAATGGCATTCAGTAACTTTGTTTCCCTTCTTTCTGTCACATATCAAGATTTAATTCAAGAAGCCAGAGGTTGTAGTGTTCATACATAGTACCAATATTTGATTGGATCAGAATGATCAAGAAATAAAGGCCAACCTTATCTATATGATGAGTATGAGACTAACCAGGATTGTTTTCATGAAACCCTGTCACAATCCATATGTAAAGAAGTAAATAAGTATGTATGTATGCATGCATGTATGTATGTAAATAAACTCAAAAGCTACCTGTATGTAATTTAGTTTCTTAAGCCAAATATTCAGTCAACTTTATGGAGCTAAAACACCAATAGATTCTCATAATACATGCACCCCACCACCCCAGACCTCCCACAGTAGTTGACAAACAACAGCCTGAACTTTAGTGCACTTAAGCAATAGAAGATGCACAGGGTGGGTTGAGCTTTGGGTAGAGTCTGAGAACACAGCCAAAGTCTCCTTCTTATTTGTTCTTTTTTTTTTTCTTTTTTTCGGGGCTGGGGACTGAACCCAGGGCCTTGCGCTTCCTAGGTAAGCGCTCTACCACTGAGCTAAATCCCCAGCCCCAATCTCCTTCTTATTTGTATAGCCTATTGATTTAATGCAATACCTAGGCTCAGCCTTTAGTGTCAATAGTACAAAAACATAATAACTTACAAATAGGCGTGATGGGAATTTGATCAGCATCAAAGGTGGAATAATGCATGAGGTGTCAAGGAAACTGAAGCAGGTTTTTAACACCTATGACTCCTACTAGTTAGTATATTTCTTTATGGTTAGAAATATTCTACAGAAAAATTGTTCCATCCATATCAAAAGCAATGACAATTTGGCATTTGCCTATGAATGAGAGATAAGGAAATGTCTTCATCTAATCCTTCTTGTAAAGTTTTATGTATCACAGGAAAACATAACCTGAGAGACCTGAACCATCATGATATGGAAGGTAGAAATGGTTATCTATCAAAATATCTACATCTAGTCCATCAATGTGAATTAAAACAACATTTAAATCCACAATAGAAAATATGTGCTTATATAAAGCCCACTCAAATGTCTCTTTGGAGACTCTGAGTTGCTTTACTTTGCTGAATCCCTTGACCAAATTCTTTTCTTGGCGATGACAAGAACAAAAAGTACCAGTAAATGTAACTCAGGGGTCCTAGGAGTCTTATCATTACACAGTGTAATACCTTAACTTATAAAGCCCTGTAATTTAAGATCATGGTATATAGCCAGGCTGGCCTTGAACTCGTAATCTGTGATCTGAAAGCCTCTTCATTGTTCAGCAAATCATACTAGCATGTGCCAACACAACCAGAGGGGATTGCATCCTCATAGGAATAACAAGAGTATCTCCTGTCCTGGACCCCTCAGAGCTCCCAGAGACTAAGCCTAAAACCAGGAAGCATACATAAGCTGGTTTGTGGCCCTGGGAACATGTGTAGCAGAGGACTGCCTTGTCTGGTCTCAGTGGTAGAGGATGAAATTAATCTTGTGGAAACTTGATGCTCCAGGGAAGAGGGAGGCTGGTAGGGGTGAGGTGGACAGATCGGGAAGCACCCTCTCAGAGGCAGGGGAAGAGGGAATAGGGAGGGTGGAATGTAAATAAATAAAATAATTTAATGAAAAACATAAAGTGCTTCAACAATAGCACAGGACCATTATTTGCCTTATTGAATTAGGCAAATAATGATATATGACGAAAATCCTCTAGAAGCAGTACAAGGTAGTCAGGGGCTAAAGTGTCACACACATTCTTCCATTTAATGTAGAAAGCCTATACAGTGTGTCATACAGTTAGAACACACAAAGATTCCAAGTTTGCCTTTCTTGCCACCACGGCCATCCACAAGTTTTGTGATACATCCAAAGAAAACAGCTGAAACACTTAATGAGTAATTGTAAAATTAAAAAAAAAATGCTCCAGGTAGAAATCTTCAAAAACCCAAGTATGACACCTGTGGTAGAGTGAGACTTAGGGACTAAAAAATAGACAAGGTACAACAGGAATACTTACCTGATGAATATGCATCTTCATACTAGGTTCAAGTCATGTTTAAATTTGCAAGAAGAACCCTGGATCAGGAAGTAATTATATTTTTGGGCTGGAAGTACATTCATCTTCAACAATATGTTTTTAATCACTTCTGTCAGGTCTACGCTACTTATCTACACAAATTGTATCAAAATACAAAGTATCAATAAATTAATATATCTCTAAAAATGGGCATCACAGAATTGCAGATTCAATTTTCTTAAAATTATTTTACCTTCTTGTTTCTTCTGGAATTTTATAATATTTTATAGATATTATGTAACTATCTATTGAGTTAATATATCATGTTTTCTGAACCATATTACTACTGCATTTCTATGAAGAGACGAAGGGAGAACATCCCAATTTAGAGGAATTTAGAAAGCAATTTTGTTCTCTTTGCTTTTCCTTTACTCAACCATATCTGACATTATTAAACTATGCCCAAAATGGCATAGTTATACTGTAGATATAAAATAAGGAACACAATAAAAATCACTCTGTGAAACACTTAGTGGTGTCTGTCATAAAGGTTTTGTTCAAGGCATATTTCATTATATTTTATAGTGTCCTCTTTATGATGACCCTTGGGGAAATTTCTTACAGGTTTTAGTAGCAAGAATAATTGCACTTCTCCTGAGTAAATTGCTTTTCCTTTATCATGGATGTTGTAAATTATGAAATTGATCAGATTTCTCTTTTTATTTAGCCTCTAGGAAACTTAGAATCAGATTGAAATCCATCTGGCAGGAAGGATACAGCCTTTTATAGTTTGATTTCTTTTCTGACAGGTCTGGTAATAGTTTCATTTACTATCACTGTAGTCACTTTTCTCATAGACCTGATTCTAATTCAGCTAAACTTTGTCTAATTTTGTGTCTTTGTAAATCCTACTAATATTTTTGCAAATTCTTGATGCTGATGGTAAATATAAATCCTGTGATATAGGTGGGTGTTGAGACCTGATATTAGTTATTGCAGCTTGTGTTATATGCCTATGTTAATCAATATCTATGCTTTTACATATCAAGATCCTCCAGAATTCCCTTTGTTCTCTTCTCTCTACTGAGTGTCCTTTCAATGTTATTTTTTTCTAAAATATTTCTGTAAAAATTGCAATTTAGTTCCTGGATCGTTTTAAATGAGCATGTGTGGTTTATCAGGTTTTATAAATTTAAAACTAGTTTCCTTATGTTTCCCACCTTATGACAATATTATATGTAAAAGTCATGAAGGAATGCATATTCTTTGGCCACTTTCTATTTTATACAAACTTTTCATTTCAGAGTCTCATATATGGTGTTAGATAATTGATATGGAAAGTGAAAGAATGGATTTTAAACAATGATCATGCTTTTATACTTAATGTTTACTCTCTGAAAGTAGTTATAAGCAAATGGGCATAGGAGATGGGGTAAGATTTTAAAAAAGGACATGACAGATAATGCAATATGAAGTGTTAGGCCTGTGATCGACATATATATTACTGTGAAAAAACACTGAAAATATATTTTTGATCAGCATATCTGACTAGGTTAATATTAAAATTTGGCATTTATCTCAAACAAAAACACATACACAAACACATTGCAAATACAATTTAAATATGTAACACAGACAAATATTTTGGCTTCAAATGTATGATGTATACTGGATGATCAAATTTAAAAAATTACAAAACTGAGTCTTGGGGTGTGGTTCGAGGTAGGGAGCCGCACTATTACGGGGAGTGGCTCTTTTGGAGTAGGTATGACCTGGCTGGAGGAAGTGTGTCACTGAGGGGGTGGCTGTGAGGTCTCAGATGTTCAAATCCAGGCTCCATAGCTCATTGTTTTTACTGGTGCCTGCAGTCAAGATACCATTGAACTGAAATTAGGGACCCCTATGGCTGAATTGGAAGTATTAAAGAAGCTGAAGGGGAAAATCACCCCATAGAAAGAATAGCAGTCTCAACTAATCCAGACCCCAGGGTGCTCCCAGAGTCTGAGCCAACAACCAGGATCATACAAAGGCTGGTATGAGGCCCCTGGCACAAATATGGTATAAGTCTGCTTGGTCTGACTTCAGTGGGAGATGAGCTTAATCCTGGAGAGACTTGAGGCCCCAGAGAAGAGGGACACCTGGTGTGGGGGCAGCACCCTCTCAGAGGCAAGGGGAAGGAAGACTGGGGTGCCAAACTATGGGAGTGTGGATAGAAGGGATTGAAAAACTAGAATATAAATAAATAAAATTTAAAAATTTTCACGTTCATGTTGTATCTTCCGAACAATAAAAACCCTAACTAAGAAATGTATGAAGCCTAAGGATTCAAGTTTCATATCTTGATATCATCAATTTAATATTAAGATGTAGTGAAAATATGTATGTAAATAGTGTATTGTTTTACTGTTTAAAAATCCCCAATTTAAATGTCATTAATTGTTAATCAAGGTTCTGATACTAAAAATTCAAGCTATGTGATGAACATCACTGTGGTTTCCTAAGACATCATCTTTCCATTTGACGTTCTCGGTTTTTTTCACAGTTGCTTCATTTATTCATACTATTTACACTTCTTAGCCTTTGATGCAAATTATGTCATTGGGTAATTAATAATTTCTGTAAAAGTGCAGCATGTGTGTTATAAAGTATGAGTATGTGATATTCATTCATTCCAAATTATTAAAGCTATTTTATCAAAGTTGACCTCTAATGAAGCTTGTGCTGCCAAAAAAGTGTTAATCTATAGATAAAGCATAAAATAAGGCTATTTGCAATTGTTAAGGTTTATTACAAACGCATGAAAGATGTCAAACTTGGGTGCAAAATCATAGTATTTTAAATTTATTATTTCTTCAACCTCTGTTACAGGAAAAGTTTAAATGGCTTAAAATAGTTGTATGATTTAACTTTTTCTAAAATCAAGATTCAAATTTCAATCCCTTTACTAGTAAATGTTACCTTTCTTCTGTACATGGAGATGAAGCTTCTCCCCTCTGTGACTAGAAACACAAAAGTAATTCTGGGTCAAAGTCAAAGTCTTATAGAGGTCACAGGTGGCAAGCCTTGGGGATTCTCTTTACATCTCGTTCTTTCTTTACAATGATCTATCTATCTTTACATTACATTACAATCTATCTTTAAAACATTACTTTTATGTTGTTACCACTAAGATATTGCTATTGAGATTCTAACCTTTTCACATTTTGAAAAAAATTTTTTCATGGCTTTTGGGTTGTTTAGCATCCTTGAATTTGAATACTGATGTCAAAGGTCAATTTTACTAAACTCTTGCACTCTGACTTGGAATTTCACAGTGAGTAGAAATTCAAGATATTTTGACACCTTGTCCTTTTGATGACATTCTGAGACTCAGCCCAGTTCAGATATTTTCATATTGTTGTTCAAGTCAGGACTTGAATTGAAATTAAATTTTATTCTTCCTGTAACCTCACATTTTATTAAGTAAACTACACAACTTTAACTATCTAACTGTTGGCTGATTTATTTCAGGTTCTCCTCTGCAACTATAGCTTCATTTATTGCCTTGATCGCATACACCTCAGTTACTGACTGCTGACTTTGGTATTGTTTAAGTAGCTAATTCCACAATGTGCTATGATGATTGTGGTACTCTGGAGATCTGTGCAATCCTTAGATCTTATCATTGCTAGTCATTGACAAAGTAACCATAAGTAGATGAGCTTATGATATGAAAAAGAGACTTTAAAACAAACTATCCAATGACTTTGTTGGTCTTCCTGTGAAGTCCATATCCTCTTCAGGTTCCTCAATTTGTCCTGCAACTCTTCCACAAGCCTCCTAGGGCTCCATCTAGTGTTTGGCTAAGGGTCTCTGCATGTTTGCATTGCCTGTGTGGAGCATCTCAAAAGACAGTTAGGGATCCTGTCTATAAGCATAACAGAGTATTTTTTAATAGTTTAGCGATTAGTTCTTGACATAGGATGGGTCTCAATTTGGGCCAGCCATTGGTTGGACATTTGCTCAGTCTCTGCTGTCTTTGTCCTTGCATATTTTGTAGACAGGACACATTCAGAGTCTAAGGCTCTGTAGGTGTGTAGCCATGCCTATCCCTCCAATGGGAGTCCTGTCTGGTTATAAGAAGTGCCCTTTTCATACTTCATATCCCCCACTGTTGAATCAACCCAGAGATACCCTGGGGACTCTGCACCCATCTTAGTTCTCTGTCAGTTGTTGAGATGTCACCACAATTCCTATTTTCTTTCTCTCTGTGCTGCTCTCCCTAAACCCAATCTCTACCACCACTCTGTTCCACTATGCATCAACTCTCACACACAGTTTCCTCCCTCCATCCACATCTGATATTTATTTCACTTCTACTTCTGTGACACATTCAGGCATCCTCTCTTGTTCCCTCCTTGTTATTAGGTTACTCTGAGTCTGTGGATTGAAGTATTGTTATTCTGTATTTTATGGCTAATATCCACTTACAAGTGAGTATATACCACGCATGTCTTTTTGGGTCTGAGATACCTCACTCAGGATGATTTTTTTCTACTTCCTTCCATTTGCCTGAAAAATTCATGATGTCCTTTTTTAAATAGCTGAATATCATTCTACTGTGTAAATACACCACATTCTTCAGTTGATGGACATATTGGTTGTTTTCAGTTTCAGACTATTACACATTAAGCTACTATGAGGGAGGAATATCTTTTGGGAAATGTGATGGTTTTTATATGGTTGTACAGGGAGTGGCACTATTAGAAGGTGTGGTGCTGTTTGAGTAGATGCATTACTGTGGGTGAAGGCGTTAAGAATCTCATTCTAGGTGTCTGAAGGCCAGTATTTTCTTAATATCCTTCAGGTGAAGATGTAGAACTCTCAGCTCCTCTTGCACTGTGCCTGACTGGATGTTGCCATGATTCCTCCTTGATGATAATGGACTAAATCTATGAACCTTTAAGCCAGCCCCAATTAAATGTTGTCCTTTATAAAACTTGCATTGGTCATGGTGTCTGTTCACAGCATTAAAACCCTAACTAAGACAGGTATATGCCCAGGAGTGGTAAAACTGGGTCTGGTGGTAGAATAATTTCGAATTTTTTGAGATGCTGCAAAATTTATTACCAGAATGGTTGTACAAATTTGCACTTCTGCCACCAATAAAGGAGTGTATCATTTGCTCCATATCATCACCAGAGTTTTCTGTCTCTTGATATTTTGATATTTGTCATTCTGGTGGGTATAAAGTGGAGTCTTAGAGTTGTTTTTGTTTGCATTGCCTGATGACTAAGGATGTTGAACATTTCTTTAAAGTTTTATCTACCATTAGAAATTTTTCTATTGAGGATTCTTTGTTTACCTCTGTACACAGTTTTTAATTGAATTGTTGGTGTTTAACTTCTTAAGTTCATCATGTAATTTAGGTATTAGGACTGTCATATATAGGGTTAGTAAGCATCTTTTCCTAGTCAGTAGGCTGTCCTTTTGTCCTATTGCTGCCGTTTTTGCCTTATAGAAGCTTTTTAATTTCATAAGACCCAATCTACATGCCAATGTCCAATTAGACCAGCATCATTTCTTGAAGATGCTGTACCTTTTCCATTGTACTGTTTTGGCTTCCCTGTCAAAAATCAAATGTCCATAGATGTATGAGTTAATTTCTGCATATTTGGTTTGATTCCATCAATTAATTTGCCTGTTTGTATTATAAAACCATCAACTTTTCCTTCCTATCACTCTTTATACAGCTTGGGATAGTGATTCCTCTAGATGTTCTTTTATTGTATAGGATTGTTTTAGCTGTCGTGTGTCTTTCGGTTATCTACTTGAAGTTGAGAATTTTTCTTTCATGGTCTGTTAAGAACTCTATTGGAATTTTGATGAGAAATCCACTGAATCTGTAGATCATTTTTGGTAAGATGACCATTTTCAATTTATTGATTCTACTGATCCATCATGAAAGGTCTTTCCATCTTATACTGTCTTCTTCAATTTTTTTCATTGGAGACTTGAAGGTCTTGTCATTCAAGTCTTTCACTTGCTTAGTTAGAGTTACATAAAGGTATTTTATATTTTTGTGGCTATTGTGAAGGGTGTATTATCAATAACTTCTTTTGTATCACATGCTTTATTTGTATAAAGGAGGCTACTGATAAAAACAATACTTATTTAGTATTAGTAAAAATATATGGTAGTCATCACTCTTTATTATTTTGTTGTGGAAAGATAATTGCTTAAGTCTTTTGAAATTTATGCAGACTAGGCTCTGGGAATTTCCATAATAAAATTATTGCTTAAGCTACAAGATAAGTTAGAAATATCATAGAAAGCTGTGGTTTGTTATTAAAGGTATAAACCAAGTACAGTGTAAACTCCCTGTAATCTATAAGGCTGACCTTAATTAGGACTCCTAGTAATGGGAGATAAAGATTCTGAACTGGACATCTTTTTTTAACCAGGCAAGGCTTCTAGTTTTAGGACTGTGTCAGAATTCCAGTAACAAATCAACAACCTTTGACCTCGAATTTGTTCTGCCTGTGGTATTTGTTAGGGCTATGGTAGAATAGAGCTTGGGGGACAAGCTAACCAACTACTGGTCTATATTGAATCTCCAGCCACAAGAGGAGTCAATGCCCAACAAAGTCTGTATGATCAGAAATTGGAGGCAGGTGGCTCAGAGACCTAGGATACAACCAAACATGAATGTTAAAAAGTCGTTGGAATGATCTCTAATGATATTCTACAATACTGATAGATGAGCGCCAAGCCCAATCATCATCCAGAGATCTCATCTAGCAAACCAATGGGACCAACAACCAAGCATTCAGGAGAACAGGTACCCAGATCAACTAAGCAGGGATCTTGGGGCCTCAAAGAGATTGAAGCAAAAACCATGGAGCATGTTTGGGTCGTGTGCATTTATGATGTTTGTATAGCTTGGTGTTTCTATGAAACTGCTAACAATGAGAAAGAGAGATGTCTCTGATTCTTTTACCTGCTCTTGGGACTCTTTTCTACTATTGTGTTGCCTTTTCAAGCCTTGATATGAGGCTTCATGCCTTATCTTATTGTAACTTTCATGCCATGTAATGTTAATATTCCTGGAAGACATGGAATTTTCTGAATGAAAACAGAGGTGGAGTGAATCTGGGGGAGAGAGGAGTTGAGTAGGTGTGGAATAAACTACAAGAATAAAGAGAGGTGAAATTGAGGAAGATATTGTTCATGATAAAACAAGAAAAAGATCTTTCTCGGTTCTGAGGATTCATAATTATGACTTGGCAAGCAAAAATAATGTGTATTGTAAAACATCAAAAATGTCTATTGAAGTATAACTGGAAAGTACAACATGTGGATAAACTTTTGTTCTAATTTAACATTCATTAATGCAAAATATTAAAAACTTGATATTACATAAAACATAAGCAATTGTCTCAGATAAATACTTTAACTCTTTAAGCTACTTGGCATGGTTATAAACTGTGTATATATTTTTCAAATGTTTAATGCATCATGTATTTTTTCTGATAATGTCAGTGAAATTAGTGGATAAAATTCATTTATAAACTGTATAACTAAAAATATTTCAGGTGGCTACATAGTAGTACATTTATGGTTTTTTCAATCCTATTATAATTCATCTATTTTTGTTTTACCTTATTTCATTTTAACATTCCTTAAATATCTTTGTTTTTCCTCACTTCAGAGAGACAGAAAATGTGTGGAATGCAGAAAGAGAAAGGGAGAAGGAACTGGGAAGATTTAGGAAAGGGAAAAGCAAACTCAGAATATATTTTGTGACAAAAATATTTTCAGTAAAAGAAAAATCCAACGAGGTTTGTATCTCATTTACTTCTCTTTATTGAAGTCTGTTTTGTATTGGCTGTAGAGCATGCAACCTACCCTTAATAGAGCTTTGTTTCCCAATGACACTCGCCCTTTAGATGTAAGACTGATGTCAACACTAACTTCATGGCTTCTGCTTGTGGCCTCTGCTGAGCCTTGAGCTGCTTTCTCTGTTGCATCCCTTGTCCTGGTTTCATCACATTCACATACGGTGGTGTCATGTTGCATCTTCCTCACGCATTGATTATCTATTGCTTCTCATTCTGCCTCATCCATCCTCTCTGTTCTGTTATGTCTCTAGAAGGCTGTTCTGGCTTCCTCTTGACTTTAGATGCTCAGAATCAAATGTAATAATCATGCAAGATTGCTTTCTATTAAACTTGGTTCATTGATTGATCTGTCACTGTAGCTCCTTCTGTGGAAGACTTGTACAGTTATACCAAATTAATTGTTTGGTAGAGAGTCTAAGATGATGTGTGGAAATTTAAAAAACCTGCTTATTATAGTTTGCCTGTATTTTAAGATATTTTGTTTATCCTATTTGTGATTGAAAATTTTCTTCTGTGAAGCTGAGTAAAACAGCCATCACTAGCTTTCATTCACTCATTCAGTCCTCTACATATGTTAAACTTGCTAATAGAGGATATGGTTTTAAAACAAAGCTATATGGCTCTACACTTGGCTCAAAATTGTATCTAACGAATTAAAGAAATGAGACTATTCTCTTGCAGTTTATAAAATACTATTCTTCAGGAACTGTTTTACTATAATAATATCTTTCTGTTGCACAATTTTGCCATGATCTCAAAATTCTACCTTGGCCATAGTACTAAGATTCAAAGCATGCACCACTGTCACCAGCTGTTGCAGACTAATGTCACCTGCTCCTTTGAAACTCTTGACAGTATATTATCTCAATATGTTATTTAGAATGAAACAACACAATATTATTTAAGAAGTTATGTATAGAGACATTCTAGTTCCTAGGGCAATGTAGGTTCTGCATTGTCATAACGTCATCTGATTTATTGGAATGGCTAAGCATCTAGATCAAACAAAACAATATAAGAAAGAAAATGGGTTACTGAAAATGAAATGAAGAAATTTTCTATTGTTCATGATTCTGTGGCCATGAGATTTAACATTTTTCGAAACTACTTGCATTAAGCATGTCAAATATTATTCTACTTTTGTTCAAGAAAATCCCTGACCATAACAAGCCTTCCGCAATATAAGAAGCTGAATAACAATTAAATAAAAACAAAACAAACAAACAAACAAACAAAAAAGACAGTGTTTTTTTTTCACCACGATTGTGTGTCCAATAGCCAAGTGACCTTTTAGATAAATTTGTCTCCAAATATATGAAGTAATAGTTAGTGAGGGTTAGTGGATTTATTAGGCATTTCCCTGCATAAGCCTATTTCTAGAATGGTTTATTTATTTAAGAGTCAGGGACTATGTCCACAAATCATGATTTGCTATTCTAATCATGAAAATAACTCTGGATATTCCCTGAGGTGCTAGTGAAATCATAAGATCAGTAAATAACTTCACTGGGAAGACTTAGATTTCTAGGCTTCATCATTCAGTAAACATCAATTATTGAATCTATTTAAAATTTCTGATGCAATTATGCAATCAAATTCTGTTACAAACTTAAGTGACAATATACACCCCATGTGGAGGGGAGAACTCATGGATGAATCAGCAAAGAATGAGAGATCAGCTAAATAATTGTAACAAGCACTATATCCTAGATGAACAGGACAAAGTCCTTTGCTAAGTCTTTTCTATAACAAGTGTTATGTTTCCAAGAGTGAAATGAATGTTCTTCTCACCAAATCTTACAGAAATTTGTCCTACTATTCTTTACTACTGTACTGTTTATGGAATTGTGTGCTAGCTTTTTCTCTTCTTAAGGAATCTAAACCGAAAAATTAAAATCCAGTTAGAATTTATTCTCACTTTCAGGATGCATTTTGAACAATAAACAAGATAATAGGCCAGCTATATTTTAATTTACATTAATGGAAACAAAATGGTATAAGTCTGGGATTTATAGGGATCTTTTGATATTATCATTTGTCGGTATTGATAATATCTCTGATGGCCTCACAGGTAGGATTGCTGGTCAAACCCGAGTTACGAGTGGGTTCAATAGTGTCTCCAAAGCCTTGCTATTAGTGCCTCTTGTCTTCGGATTTTTTTTGCTGTGAAGAGACACAATGGCCAATGCAACCTTTATAAAGGGAAAGATTTAATAAAACTGGATTGCAGTTTCAGAAATTTAATCCAGCATCATCATGGTGGGAAGCATGGCAACATGCAGGGGGAAACATGGTGCTGAAGGAACCAACATGTTGGGGTTGGTCTGGTACATTGTGTATTCAGATGCTGAGTTCTGTACCCCAAGAACAAGTTGAAGTTAGACAGGAGCATTGTATTGAACAATGTGCTGTAAGGAATGTTCTCCAATAATCTTTATTTGGTGAATAAAAACTAAAGCCTATGAATCGTTACAGACAATAGGAAAGTACCATTCATATTGGATGAGAGGAACTCAGGTGGGGGCCAGGAGAAGAAGGAGAGAAGAGAAGAGAAGAGAGTAGAAGGTCACCATGAGGTAGGATAGACCATGAGGCTGGACCACAATTTCTGTTCTTCTATCTCTAACTTTTAAGTTTTGTTTTCTGCATGTTTCATTTTTGGGGACATTCTGCATTATTCACTTTATATCTTTTCCTGAGAATATTATGTCTGAATTTTATTTAAAAGGCCTAAAATTACAGTTATCTGGCCATGTTTGTAAGCCTTTCTTATGCACTGGAGATATTTTAACATAGATTAGCACAGAGTTAGATGAGGTCAATACTCAGATATAAAGTTACAGATATAAAGTCTCATTTTATTATAGGCTTATAGTTCTCTGATAATGCAGTTCGAAAATAGGGCATAGACCCCTGGAGGAATTAAATTCAGTAAACAAGAAATTGACTAAAATAAACTTTTTCTACTCTATAGCATATATATGATAACATATATAGTAAAAGAAGTATTGGTGTTTTTTATTTATAAAACACCAGATCAGATATTTTCTGTTTGTCCAGAGTATTTTCAAACAGCAAGAACTAAGAACTGCCAACCGAAGAGCATGTAATAAATGTGTTTTCTTTGGAGGAGACCCTCTTCAGATTCTTTAAATTGGAGTTATAGGTCTAATAATAAGAATAGCCATTCTGTTTGTATTTTCTAATTGTAACTGAACTTGTAAAGCCATACATGTAATGGAACGACAAGCATAATTCCTGTACCACTTGGATACTAATTAATCTGTCTTTGTTTTGTGAAACTTGTATAAATAAAGAAGCACCTGGATGCTAGTCAGTCAGAGCAGCTGAAATGGCCTGAGTGCTACTCAGAGCCACAGAAGCAACCTGATTGCTGTAAAATAAGCGCTGCTAAATTCCTCTGACTGTTACCTGACTCATTCCCTACCCTTTCTGACTCCTTATCTGTTCCATGGGCCACTCTGTCAGCAATGGTTCTAAGGATACTAAGAACTTAGCCTGGGAAAGGCCCCATCCGGGGAAGACCCCAGGCACATTTCAATATAAAAATTTTAAAGCATGGCGAGTCTGCTTCATGATCTGTTTTAAGTAGTGTGTCTATCTGGATTAAAAGTATATGTCATCCCACCTTAAGATCTAGATCAACAGCCTGTGTCTTCTGGTGTCAATATCCTGACCGAAGATTTAGATCAAAGATCAAATGTTATATTCCTGTCTCAAATTCTAGATTAGGCTTGCCCTCAATTTTTAGGTTGTAGTTCCTTCCATATATAGTCCAGTTGACATCTGAGAGTAGTAATCAATGTGACATACAGTCACATTTCTATATATCCAAATGAAAAGAATAACCAAGTCATGATAACACCTAGCATGATATAACTGTCCTTCATACAATTGTAAATGCACTACAAATCTAGAAAAGGTGGAAATATCCATTGAGGAATGTGCTTTAAGCAATATGGAACCTTAGCTGGGTGGGGTCTTGTCCCAAATTCACCACGCCCTTAATTCCATTTAATATCTTTAATCTGCATATGTTCTTGAACACAGGATTTAGCTCCATTCTACTTCTGGGTGCCCATTTATCCTTTGAGCTGTATGTTTTGTATTTTTATTTTCATCTTGTTATGTTGGGTCAGCACACTCTTCATAATAATGCATCACACACAAGTCTGCTAAACTCTTAAGATTTCCTTTGTCAATGTACATGATCTAAATCCCTTCACCTTAGCCTCAGGAAGAGTCTTCAGGCAGCGGCACAGTTTTCACCAAAATATCACAAGAATGATCTCTAGACAATATACTGAAATTCTTCTCCTCTGAAACACTGTAACTCAGGCCCTCACAGTTCAAATCAACATTGTCTTCCAGGCTTCTCCTAGTACGGCCCAGTAAGCCTCTCTTAAAGCATCCCACTGCTTTCCCAGGACAAAGTCCCCAAATCCATATTTCAGTAAGCAAAATCATTATCAGGACACTACTGTTGGTACCGACTTCTATCTTAGGATTTTATTGCTGTGAAGAGACAGTATGGCCAAGAAAACTCTCACAAAGGCAAACATTTAATTAGGGCAGACTTGGAGTTTCAGAGGTTTAGTCCAGTATTATTACACAGGAAGCGTGGCAGTGAGCCAGCAAACATGGTACTCGGGGAGCTGAGAGTTCAGCATCTTTTTCTGAAAAGAGCCCAAAAGGAAACTGGATGTGTTTTACATTGGGCAAAGCTTGAGCACTTAAAATCTCAAAGCTCTATTCCGACTGTGATAAACTTCCTGTAATATGAAGACAACACTTCCTCCAAAGAGGATTCACCCTCTAACAGTGATACAGACCAAACATTCAAACACATGAATCATTTGGGCTCATATATATTCAAAACACCTCTCATTAGTGAGTCTAGCAATGATACAGTACATGACATTGATAATGATCTTAGTGTATTCTTGCTCCATTTTGTCCCCATGACCTGAACGAATACCTATAGTCAAGAACAGTTAAGTGAAATATTTGGAAAACTCTGAGGTCATATAACTTATATTTGATGGTATTATTGCTTCTTTAAAAAAAATAGCAGATGTTTTTAGACTAAAACAAGTAACTACCTAATTTTCCAAATCCTCTGCATTAAGTCCATTCTTTTATTAAATTAATATTCATACCCTAAGCATATATCTGCTTTGGAGAGTCACCATTTATTATAGACAGCTCAGTGTGCAGTCTTTTATGCCAGAAGTATTTGATAAGGTTCCAATTACAGAGGTTAACACCTGAGATGATACAACTTGATTAGTAGCAGTTACTGATTTTCCACATTCCTCTGTACCTGGATGATCATGTTCAACTTTCATTTATTAGGAACATAGTGTCAAATAATGTTTCTCCAACAAGAGATATCATTTTAAAATTGTGTGTGTGTGTGTGCGTGTGTGTGTGTGTGTGTGTGTGTGTGTGTGTGTGTGTGTGTGCACGCAGGCAAACATACCTTTGATCTATATCATCTCTAAGAAGGACACCTACCATTCTTATATTTTTAATTATACCTTTCTTGTGGTCTAGCATGTCCAATAAATATTAGAAGAGTGTTTACATGTAGTAGCACAGAATTCCATTTACTTAAGTTTTAAGGACATGAGAACAAAGAAGTTGATTACAATCACATATTGATTATTGGGCTATTACTTGACATTTATGAATAGTGAGTCTAACCAAAGTCTATGATGTACTCTCAACATGCTCATAATATCATTTCAGTAGAAGTGAAAGTTTTTAGACAGTATAACTAGGAAAGTGCAAGAGGTTCAAGTAGAGTACAATATATTTCACCAAGATGGGTTTTGAGAGCCCCTTGAAAGGTCTCAAGTATAAACTTCTTTCTCTCAAGAAAATGACCTATTTTTTAAATTATCCAAGGAGAATTCAAATATATAACATACCTGTTATTGATTTATTACTAATCTTTTCTCTTTAAATACCTCTGGTTTGAGTAAGCTCCTTCTTTATACTTGATCTTATTGTTGGGGATTGGTCTCGTGCACTGTTTATTCAGATGCTGATTTCTATTCCTGGACATCTCTCCGAAGTTTTGAAGATGACATTTTTAAGCATCTCCAATCTCAATATTATGGAAAAATTGTTTTTATCATCTATGTTTGGCCAATAAAGAGCTTGGCAGAGGAGATAGTAAGGCTGGACTTATGATCCCAGCCAGAGTTCCCAGGGGAATAAAGAGGAAGAGAAGAACTGCAGAAAAAGAAGAGGTGGCCATAAGACAGAGGGTCCAGAAGGAGTCATGATGAGCAGAACACCAAGGGATTCACCATAAAGACACACACAGAAGAGAGCAAATCATGACAAAACTCAAATTGCAAGCCAACATGGGGCCTATGGCTGGAAGGTTAATGACAGTTTAGAGGGTTCAAATAGTTAAATATTTGCCCAGTCCCAGTAGTTAACAGTTGTTAGTAAATTTGATATGTCTCTGTATCAATTATTTAGGAGCAAGTATGGGAACAGATAAGACTTTTATCTGTTTTATTTTAAATTACTGCCTATTGTTAATCTTTCAAAATGTAATAATGAATAACAGTTGAAGTACCCAGAACCTGAAGTCATGAAGACAGCTGTCTGGGATACTATACTAAATGAGTAATTTTATTAATTTACTGAAGCATGTACCATGACAGCATTTGGAGTAAATCACAGACAAAGTTCAGATGGACTTACGACAATCCTGATCCTTCTCAGTTTTTGCTGAAATAAGATTAAGATAAAATTTTGATATACTTTTCCACTTCCTTTGTAAGAAAGCTCAGAATTTTAGACTTTCAGATTACCCTTAAACTCTTTATGTGTACTGGGCTGGTATTGAACTACTAGCAGATAACATGCCCTTGCCATTCAGGAGATGGAATTTTAGGGCTCAGATATTACACTCAGTGGATTTGGCTCTATTCTTCACAAATATTTCTTTTTGTAAGCTAAATAAAATATTTGGTTCTATAACTGTTTAAGGGGACATAAACATGATGCGTATTGTCCTCATTGCATTAACATAGAAAAAATGTGTTTTATGCTCAAGATAAAATAGATGTGCTTGTATTAAGAAAACTAGATATGCAGAAAACTTAAATGTAGGCTATACTTGCATAATGCCATCATTGTCAGAAAAAAAAATGGACTAGCAGTGAAATATTGCCTTACCTACCAAATATTTTTTTGACTGATGGCAATGTTAGTCTTTCCTCTTTTTATTAATTAAATATCTTTTATTTACATTTCAAATGTTATCCCTTTTTTCCCACCCAACCACCAACCCTTTCCTGCCTCCCCACTCTGATATTCCCCTACATTGGGTGGTCCAGCCTTGGCAGGACCAAGGGCTTCTCCTCCCATTGGTACTCAACAAGCCCATCTGCTGCTACATATGCAGCAGGAGCCATGGAACTGTCTATGTTTAACCATCATTTTCCATGTAATGTGCAATAGGCTTAATAAAGCAAGCAAAGTTTATCACTTCTCTATTCTTAATAATAGAAAATGAAAACAGCATAGATGCCCATCATGTGATGTATAGACAGTGAAAATGTGATTCATTTATTCAAAATTACATAGATGAAAAGAAAAATGAAAGTAGTTTTATATGCTTTAAATCCCATCCTTCAGAAGGTAGAGTGAGGTGGCTTTTTTTGGTGAGTTTGGGACCATCCTGGTCTATGTACATAGTTTGTAACTCTAACCAAACTGCTGAACAACTTGGAAACAACAGTCAAAGATCTTTATTATCTCTCAATATTAATGAACATAACTCATCTGTAAAAAGACAGAGGCTAATAGATTTGATACATAAACAATATCCAGCACTTAACAAAGACAAACACCATCTCTGAGTAAAAAGATGGAAAAAGTTCTCCCAAGTAAATGGTCCCAAGCAACAAGCTGGAATCACCATCCTAATATCCAAAAAAATAGACTTTCAACCAAAAGTTATCAAGTATGAAGAGGAAGAACACTTTATATTCACCAAAAGGAAAATCTACCAAGAGAGAAAGTCTCAATTCTGATCTATGCCCCAAATGCAAGAGCACCCACATCCATAAAAGAAACTTTACTAAAGCTCAAAACACCCATTGAACCCTACACAATAATAGTGTGAGACTTCAACACCTCACTCTAGCATTGAACAGGTCACTGAAACAGAAACTAAACAGAGACACAGTGAAACTAATAGAGGTTATGAACCAAGTGGATTTAACAGATGCCCACAGAACACTTCACCCTAAAAAAAAAAGAATATACCTTCTTCTCAGCACCCCATGGTACCTTCTCCAAAATCGCCCATATAATTGGTCACAAAACAACCATCAACAGATACAAGAAGATAGAAATAATCCCATACATTCTATCAGAGCAGCATGGCCTAAAGTTGTTCTTCAATAACAGCAAAAGCAACAGAAAACCTACTCACATGGGGAAACTGAACAATGTTACTCTCAATGATAATGTGGTTAGCAATAAAATAAAGAAAAAAAAGACTTGCTAGAATTTAATGAAAATGTGGATACATCATACCCAAACTTATGGGACATAATGAAAGCAGTGCTAAGAGGAAAACTCATAGCACTAAGTGAACTGCTAAAGAAACTGGAGAGATATTACACTAAGAACTTAACAGTACATCTGAGAGCTCTAGAACAAAAAGAAGCAAACTCACCCAAGAGGAGCAGACAGCAAGAAATAGTCAAACTCAGGGCTCAAATCAACCAAATGGCAACAAAGAATAATACAAAGATTCAGCAAAACCAAAAGCTAGTTCTTTGAGAGAATCAACAAGATAGATAAACCCCCCGCCAAACTAACTAAATATCCCAGAGACAGTATCAAAATTCATAAAATCAGAAATGAAAAGAAAGACATATCAACAGAAACAGAGGAAATTAAAAAAATCATCAGATCCTACTACAAAAGCCAATACTCAACAAAACTGGAAAATCTGGATGAAATGGATGGTTTTATAGACAGATACCAAATACCAATGTTAAATCCAAAGCAATCTCACTTATGAATATCAATCAAAAATACTCAATAAAATTCTTGCAAACCAAATCCAAGAGCCTATCAATACCATCATTCAGCACAATCAGATCTTCATCCCAGGGATGCAAGGTTGTTTCAATGTATGGAAATCCATTAACATAATTCACCATATAAACAAAGTCAAGGAAAAAAAATCACATGATCATCTCCTTAAATGCAGAAAAAAGCATTTGACAAAATACAACACCCATTTATGTTAAAAGTATTGCAGAGGTCAGTAATTCAAGGCCCATACCTAAACATGATAAAAGCTATTTACTGCAAACCAATACCCATATCAAATTAAATGGAGAGATACTTGAAGCAACCCCACTAAAATTGGGAACAAGACAAGGCCCATATCTATTCAAGATAGTATTAGATGTGCTAGTCAGTACAATAAGGTAACAAATGAGATCAAGTGGCTACAAATTGGCAAAGAATAAATTAAAGTATCAGTACTTGCAGATGACATGATAATATACAGGAGCAACACTAAAATTTCTAACAGAGAACTTCTTCAGCTGATAAAAAAAACTTCAGCAATTGGCTGGATATAAAATTAACTCAAATAAATCAGTAGCCTTCATTTATACAAATGATAAATGAACTGAGAAAGAAATTATTGAAACAACTCCCTTCACAATAGTCACAGATAATATAAAATATCTTGGGGTAACTCTAACCAAACAATGGAAAGTTCCTCACAATAAGAACTCCAAGTCTCACAAGAAAGAAATTGAAGAAGATCTCAGAAAATGGAAGGAGCTCCAGGCTCATGGATGGGCAAAATTGACCTAGCAAAAATGGCCATCCAACCAAAGGCAATCTGCAGATTCAGTGCAATACCCATCAAAATCTCAACACAATTCTTCAAAGACATGGAAAGAGCAATTCTCAAAATCATCTGGAAAGGCAAAAAAACCAGAATAATGCAAACAATTCTTAAAAATAAAGGAACTGCTGGGGAAATCACCATCTCTGATCTCAAGCTCTACTACAGAACAATAGTGATAAAAACTGCATGGTATTAGTACAGAGACAGACATGCTGATCAATGGAAGACTTAGAAATAAAACCAGACCCTTTCATACAATTGATCTTTGACAAAGAAACCAAACATATACAATGGTAAAAAGAAAACATCTTCAATAAGTGGTGCTGCTCTAACTGGCTGTGTGTATGTAAAAAAATGAAAACAGACCAATATTTGTCAGAATACACAAAGTTCAAGTCAAAGTGGATCAAGGACCACATCATAAAATCAGATACACTGAATCTAAAAGAAGAGAAATTAGGAAAGAGCCTTGAAACCATTGGCACAGGGGGAAATTTCCTAAACAAAACTCCAATGGCTTAATCTCTAAGATCAGACAGAAAACCAGGTGAAATGTAAGTAAAGAAATATATCTAATAAAAAATTTTAAAAAATTGATAAATGGGACCTCACGAAACTGGAAAACTTTTGTAAGGAAAAAGACATAGGCAACATATAGATTAAGAAAATCTTCACTAACCCCACATCTGATAGAGGGCTGATATTCAAAATATATAAAGAACTCGAGAAGCTAACCACCAAAAAAGAAGAAGAAGAAGAAGAAGAAGAAGAAGAAGAAGAAGAAGAAGGAGGAGGAGGAGGAGGAGGAGGAGGAGGAGGAGGAGGAGGAGGAGGAGGAGGAGGAGAAGAAGAAGAAGAAGAAGAAGAAGAAGAAGAAGAAGAAGAAGAAGAAGAAGAAGAAGAAGAAGAAGAAGAAGAAGAAGAAGAAGAAGATTTAAAAAAAGAAAAAAAAGGGATATAGAACTAAACCAAGAATTCACAAGAGAGGAATCTCAAATTACTGAGAAGCACCTAAAGATTCAGTCCTTATTGATTAGAGAAATGCAAATCAAAATGACCTTGAGATTTTACTTTACAACACTCAGAATAGCTAAGATCAAAACCTCAGGTGACAACACATGTTGGCAAGGATATGGAGAAAGAGGAACACTCCTTAATTGCTGGTACATCACTCTGGAAATCAATTTGGTGGTTCCTCAGAAAATTGAAAATAGACCTACCTAAATACCCAGAAATACCACTCTTGAGAATATACCCCAAAGATGCCCCATCACGCCACAGGGGCACATGTTCCACTATGTTCATAGCAGCCTTATTTGTGTTAGCCAGAAGTTGGAAACAACCTAGTTGTCCCAGAACAGAAGAATGGATACAGAAAAATGTGATTCATTTATACAATGAATACTACTCAGCTATTAAAGAGCATGGACACCCTGAGTTGCTTTTTGCAGGCAAATGGATAGAACAAGAAACTATCATCCTGAGTGAGGTAACTCAGACCCACAAGGACATGCATGATATGTTCTCAATAATAAGTGACTATTAGTTAAAAAAATAAAAATAAAATAGAAGTTCAACAAGGTGAAGGGCCAAGTGAGGATGTTTGAGTCCCACTTGGGAGGGAGAAGAAAGCAATCGCAAGAGTGGGGGGAGGGAGGGACAGAGGAGAGAATGAGATGGGGATGGGGGTAGAGGGGAACAAGATCCAGTATTGGGGGCAGGAAGGACTGAAACCCTGAGAGCCAAGAGAAAGAATGGAAACAGGCCACCTCAGGAAGAAGGAGGTGGAGAGGACCCTTTTGAATGTACCAGAGACCTGGGGTGTGAGAGACTCTCAGTACTCAAACGGGTTGGGAGAACCTAGATGAAATGCTTTAGCCTGGGACTTACTGAACCCATCTCCAGCAGAAAGACAGGGCATCAAATGAGGGTTGGGCTTGCTATCCCACAGTCAAAGATCTGAACCATAATTTTTCCTGTCTGAAAGAAATGCAGGAATGGAAATGGAGAAGACCTTGAGGAAAAGAAGGTCCAGACACAGGTCCAAAGTGGGAACCAGCTCAAGGGGTAGCCCAAACACCTGACACCATTACTGAGACTATGGGACATTCAAAGAAAGGGGGGACCTATCATGACTGACCTCCAAACACCTAAAGAGCAGCTGAAAGAGTCTGATGCAGATATGTGCACCCAACCAATGAAAAGAATCTGCTGACCCTGCTGGTTGATTTAGGGGAAAGTTGCAGGAAGCTCAGGAGGAGGGGAATCCTGTAGGAAGACCAGCAGTCTCAATTAACCTAGACCCCAGAGATCTCGCAGACACTGGATCACCAACCAAGGCAGTATACACCAGCTGAGATGAGGCCTTCAACACATATACAGCAAAGGATTTCTGAGTCTGAGTTCAGTCAGAGGTGTATCTAACCCTCAAGAGACTGGAGAAACCAGGAATATTAGAGGTTTGTTGGGGTGGGAGGGGTGGGAACATCCTTGTGGAGACACAGAACTGGGGTAGGAGGTATGGGATGTGAAATATTTGGAGGGTGGACCAGGAGGGGAATAAAATCTGATGTGTAAATTAATTAATTAATTAAAATATAAATAAAAACAAGGGAATACCCTGTCCATTTTTCTAAAAAGTGGATTGCATATCTAAACAGAGAATTCTCAGTAGAAGAAAATCAAATAACTAAGCAACAGTTAAAGAAATATTGGGATTGCAGACTGGTACAACCATTCTGGAAATCAATCTGGAGGTTCCTCAGAAAATTGGACATTGAACCACCTGAGGACCCAGCTATACCACTCTTGGGCATATACCCAAAAGATGCCCCAACATATAACAAAGACACATGCTCCACTATGTTCATAGCAGCCTTTTTTATAATAGCCAGAAGCTAGAAAAAACCCAGATGCCCTTCAACAGAGGAATGGATACAGAAAATGTGGTACATCTACACAATGGAATATTACTGAGCTATCAAAAACAATGACTTTATGAAATTCATAAGCAAATGGATGGAGCTGGAAAATAACATCCTGAGTGAGGTAACCCAATCACAGAAAAACACACATGGTATGGACTCATAGAAAAGTGACTATTAGCCCAAACGCATGAATTACCCTAGATGCACATAACACATGAAACTCAAGAAGGATGACCAAAATGCAAATGCTTCACTCCTTCTTTAAAAGGGGAACAAGAATACTCTTGGCAGGGAATAGGGAGGCAAAGCTTAGAACAGAGGCAGAAGGAACACCCATTCAGAGCCTGTCCCACATGTGTCCCATACATTTCAGTCACCCAATTAGATAAGATGGATGAAGCAAAGAAGTGCAGGCCGACAGGAACTGGATGTAGATCTCTCCTGAGAGACACAGCCAGAATACAGCAAATACAGAGGCGAATGCCAGCAGCAAACCACTGAACTGAGAACGGGACACCGTTGAAGGAATCAGAGAAAAGACAGGAAGAGCTTGAAGGTGCTTGAGACCCCATATGAACAACGTCAAGCAACCAGAGCTTCCAGGGACTAAGTCACTACCCAAAGACTATACATGGACTGACCCTGGGCTCCAAACTCATAGGTAGCAATCAATAGCCTAGTAAGAGCACCAGTGGAAGGGGAAGCCCTTGGTCCTGCCAAGACTGAACACCTAGTGAACGTGATTGTTGGGGGGAGGGTGGTAATGGAGGGAGGATGGAGAGGGAACACCCAAGGAGAAGGGGAGGGGAAGGGGTTGGGGGATGTTGGCCCGGAAACCGGGAAGGGGAATAACAATCAAAATGTAAATAAGAAATACTGAAGGTAATAAAGATTAAAAAAAAAAGAAATATTGACACCAAGAGGGACACATACTTTTTACATACAAAGTTATACTGCCTATGAGATACACAAGGTCAGTGGGGAAACAAAGCCTGTGTGAGTTACCAACATGGAACTTATTAGACTGAAGTCCCACACCATGAGATGGAATCAATACCCTATCCTGCTTAGGTAGCTAAAGATGTAAGACTGTATAGATAGCCTATGTATCTAGGGTAGAAACAAATAATAGTGCTCTAAATTTTTAATCTACTGATAAATTACTCCTAATGGCATTTTGCTATACTCCTATATCAGTGCTTTATTAACACATCATCACAGGACCTCTTCCTGCAGCAGCTGGGAACAAATACAGAGACCTATATCCAGACAGGTAGAAAGTGAGGTGCCTTGGAACATCTAGCTCTTAATGGCAGGTGTTTGTCTAATCCTTCCCTCAGAACTCAGGGAAATTGTTCACCAGCCAAGCAGCATACACCAGCTGATATGCGGCCCTCTCACACAGATATAATAGAGGATTTGATGTCTGGGTTCAGTTAGAGGAGATGCACCTAATCCTCAAGAGACTGGAGGCCCCAGGGAGTCTAGAGGTGTGGTGGAATCTATGGGATGAGGGGACATCCTCATGGAGACAGGGGAAGGAGTGGAGGTATGGGATATGAAACAGTCAAAAGGTGGACATGGAAGGGAATAAAATTTGGAGTAAGAAAAAAGAAAAGAAAAGAAAAAAGAATCAAGGGGGAGAAATGAACAACATGAGAACAGGGACCTATATTTTCACGTGAGACTGACACAGCAAGCATGGGGCCTACTAGGTCTACATAAGCTCTTTTGTACATGCATTATGATTTCAATTTTAGTGTTCTTATAGGATTACTGATTGTGCAAATGAGTGTCTCTGATTCATTTGCCTTCTCATGGGCTTGCTTTCTTCTCCTGAGTTGTCATGCCGAGGTTAGATGTCATAGTTTCATTATATTTTTATGTTGATCTATTTTATTATCTTTTAGAAGCTTGTGCATTTTAAATGATAGACAGAAAGACAATGGATCTGAATGGGAGGGGAAGTAGAAGGAACTGGGATGAGTAGATGGAGGAGAAACTATAATTAGGATATATTATGTGAAAAAGATTTCATATTTAATGTAAGGGGGATTAGAGACATTCTAATAGCTTGTTGGATGCAGTTAAATCAATATAGTGTCTTTGAGAGTTTATGAAAGAACTATACAAAACTCTACTTGGGGAAATGAATCGATACCAATGATTCTAAAACTATTGAAACAATGTGTTACATGACAAATAGAAGAGAGAAAGAATAAATGGAGAAAAGAGGGAACGGAAAGAGTGAGATTGTTCATCACCATGTAGTAATCATTAAGAATCATGCTTTACTTAGATTACAATTTTAATTGTTCACATGAATAATAGAAAATGGTGGTTGGCAAAATTCTTAAGTTCCACAAGGATAATTTATGGATAAATTATTAAAATATCTATTTAGTTTTAAAAATAAATAACTTATACTTGGAGGAATACAATGATAGGTCTTGATATGAGAATATGGAAGATAACTTATATAGTCCATTCTATATTAAAAATAAAACCTTTCATCTTACAAAGCAAACCAATGAAAGAATGATGCATAAGAAATAAATTAAACAAAGTATAAATCAAGAAATACCCAAAATAAAACCTCAGTTTTTCTCCAGAATGACATCTCAGTATCTCTTAGAAAACCAGAAACCTGATATAAAATAAATAGGCAGTATTCACAACAATGCATTGCAATGTTGGGAATGGGCTCTCTGGCATCTAACGTCATTGGAATTACTGATTTCAGAACAACAATAACAACAACAACACAACATAAAACTTAGATGACAACAAATTAACTGTGAGAAGCAAATGATAAAAATAAAGATAAAAATTAAAAATAAAGCTAGAAATTTAAAAAAGGAGAGAAGAGATGCATTAATACAGCCACTTTTATATTCCTTAGATGGATGAAAATATCTGGGATCATCCTGAGAGACCATGAGTTGTACAATATTTACTTAGGGCCACTTTGAATAACATGATGACAATTTGAGAACTAGTAATTAAAAAGGGTGATTCATGATGTAATATCAAAAATAAAAGAAACCAATTTAAAACAAGGTTATATTAAACAATTCAATGCCAAATTTTACAGTTTCAGACAATTATCTGATAAAAATAATTATGTAGCCTAAGAATCTAATTTATGGGGAAAATAGTTTCCACACGAAGTAAACTAAACCAGTAATGTTATAACTTGCTTTCTGATCTCACCAAAAGAACTAAAGCTTTCTATCACACAAATTTTTGCTGGAAACTGAAAACATTGTGCTTTTAATGGATTATTTTAAAAGATTGTGACAACATTGAAATGTAGTGATTTTATTTGTGTATGTAGAAGCTGTAAGATAAATAAGACACCTTGGAGTGTACACAGTGCACACGTAGAATTTCTCTGATATTCTCATTTTATACTTAAATATATAGTTAATGATACACTGTTGTACAGATCTCTGAGTCATTCTTTGATGTATTAAAGGAGTTTTTCTCAATTATATTTCATTTATGACAATGCCGTACATGTAAAAACTTCATTTAATAACGTGTGATACATAAAGATTAACTCAAATACATGAAATGAGATGGAAAATGTTGTTAATGCTTGTTTAATCCTTCAATTTTATTAATTTCAGTGTTTGTGATTTAACATTTAATGCCATTATAAACAAAGAAAAATTAAAATTCATCCTTATATAATTGGTCTTATTTTTCCTATTGAAATGTGCAAAGGTGTTACTAAATAGTAGTATTAGAAATTTTAAGTCAGATTAAATATGTTAAATCATACAAGTTTCTGTGTATAGCTTACCTCCAGAGTTGAACAACAGAAATGAACACAAGCAAGTGTTTTAACAGTTACCAAAAAAAATGATATATCTTCTAAGATGAAAATAACCTCAGAATAACTAGCTCAAGAATGCACAGATACCCATAGTTACTATGATGATTAGTATAACGTTTGATTTGACAAAGGCTAGTACTGCTTTGAAAAACACATTACCCATTTACCATAAAGAAACTATCCAAAAAGAAAAAAAGTTCTTTGTTATTACATAATAAAGTTGAGAGTGTACCTTCACATAGCTTTCTTCTTGAGCTTTTATGTCTTGTCATTAAGAGATATACAAATATTTCTGCTTAAATTCAGAAAAGATAAAAAGCAAATTCTCTGTAGGTGTTATCTCTCATTAATTTAAAATCTTTAGTAAAGAAGAAATGATAAGTATTCTATATTAATTAGCAAAACCTATGTCTGAGAAAAGACAAATAATAAATCCCATGATACTTCCTGTCTCCATCTGTGCCCAAAGCCAGGGCTGTACCCCAGTCCTCAGACACAAAACCTACACTCAGAGAGCTGGTCTGTCCACAGGTGGTACCCCACTTTCTCTCCATTGACTGTCCAAGAAGAGACCTGCCAGGAGCACTCAGGAAGCAGGATCCACAGGGCAGGCTAGGAAAGGACCTTCCAGTCTCCATCTGCACCCACAACTGGGACTGTCCCACAGATCTCAGACCCAAAACCTGCTCTGAGAGAACTTGTCTTCCCAGAGTCCTCTCACTCCTAAGAAGCTCACAGGCCCACATCAGGGAAAAGCTATAGTCAGAGACAGCACAACCAACTAACATCAGAGTTAATCAGATGGAGAGAGGCAAGCACAAGAACCCAAGCAACAGAAACCAAGACTACTTGGCATCATCAGAACTCACTTCCCCAAGCACAGCAAATACTGTATATCCCAACACGCTGGAAAAGCAAGAATTAGATTTAGAAGCACTTCTCATGAAGATGATAGAGGACATTTAAAAGGATATAAATAACTCCCTTAATAAAGAAGGGGAACACTGGTAAACAAATAGAAGTCCTTAAAGAGAAAACACAAAAATCCCTCTAAAAAGTACAAAAGAACACAAACAAAGAGGTAAAAGAAGTGAACAAAACCATCCAGGATCTAAAAATGGAATTGGAAACAAAGAAATCGCAAAGGGAGACAACCTTGGAGAAACAAAACATAGGAAAGATATCAGGAATAATAGATACAAGAATCACCAATAGAATACAAGAGATTAAAGAGAGAATCTCAGGGGCAGAAGATTCCACAGAAAATATTGACACAATAGTCAAAGAAAAACCTGAAGGCAAAAAAATTCCCAACCCAAAACATCCAGGCAATCCAGGACTCAATGAGAAGACCAAACCTAAGAATAATAGGTTTAGAAGAGAGTGAAGATTCCCAGCTTAAAGGGCCAGTAACTATCTTCAACAAAATTATAGGAGAAAATTTTCCTAACCTTAAGAAGGAGATGCCCATGAACATACAAGAAGCCTACAGAACTTCAAACAAATTGGAGCAGAAAAGAATCTCCTCCGGTCACATAATAGTCAAAACATCAAACACAAAACAAAGAAAGAATAATAAAAACAGTAAGGGAAAAAGGTCAAGTAACATGTAAAAGGCAAACCTATCAGAATTACAGCAGACTTCTCAACAGAGTCTATGGAAGCTAGAAGATCCTAGGCAAATGTCATACACACCATAAGAGAACACAAATGACAGCGTGGGCTAATCTATCCAGCAAAACTCTCAATTAACATAGATGGAAAAACCAAGATACTCCATGACAAAACAAATTTTCACAATATCTTTACATAAATCCAGCCCTACAAAGGATAATAAATGGAAAACTCCAAGGCAAAGAGGGAAACTACAACATAGAAAGAGCAAAAAGCAATCGTTTTGCAACAACCCCCCAAAAATATAGCCACACAAACATAATTCCATCTCTAATAACAAAAATAACAGGAAATAATAACAATTTCTTAATATCCCTTAACATCAATGGACTCAATTCCCCAATTAAAAAATTAGACTAACAGACTGGATATGCAAACAGGACCCAGCATTTTAATGAATACAGGAAACAAACGTCAGTGACAAAGACAGACACTACCTAAGAATAAAAGGCTGTGAAAAAAGTTTCCAAGCAAAAGGTCCCAAGAAACAAGGTGGAATAACCATTCTAATATTGAATGAAATCGACTTTCAACCAAAAGTTATCAAAAAATAAGAAAGGACGCTTTATACTCATCAAAGCAAAAATCCACCAAGATAAACTCTCAATACTGTACATCTATGCACCAAATGTAAGGAAACCCACATTCATAAAAAAAATATTACTAAAGCTCAAAGCACACATTGCACCTCACACAATAATAGTAGGAGATTTCAACACCCCACTCTCATCAATGGACAGATCATGGAAACAGAAACTAAATGGAGACATAGTGAAACTAACAGAAATTATGATACAAATGGATTTAACAGACATCTATTAAATATTTGATTCTAAAACAAACAAATGTAACTTTTTCTCTGCACCACATGATACCTTCTCAAGAACTGACCATATATTTGGTCACAAAACAGGCTTCAATAGATACCCAGAGATTGAAACCCCTTGTATTCTATCAGCTCATCATGGACTAAAGCTGGTCTTCAATAAAACAGAAACATCAGAAAGCCCAGATATACATGGAAGCAGAACAATGCTCTACTTAATGATAACTTGGTCAAGAAAGAAATGAAGAAATTAAAGACATTTTAAAATTTAATGAAAATGAAGGCACAACAAACCTAAACTTATGAAATACAATGAAAGCAATGCTAAGAAGAAAACTCATACGTTAATTGAGAGTTTTGCTAGATATAGTAGCCTGGGTGGCATTTGTGTCGACTTAGGGTCTGAATGACATCTGCCCAGGATCTACTGGCTTTCATAGTCTCTGTTGAGACGTCTGGTGTAATTCCAATGGGACTGCCTTTACATACTACTTGACATTTTTCCCTTACTGTTTTTATTCTCTCTCTCTCCCTCCCTCCCTCCCTCTCTCTCTCTCTCTCTCTCTCTCTCTCTCTCTCTCTCTCTCTCTCTCCCTCTGTGTGTGTGTGTGTGTGTGCATGCGCATGCATGTTTGTGTGCATTTTATGTTTTGACTATTATTTAACAGAAGGAGTTTCTTTTCTGCTCCAATCTGTTTTGAGTTCTGTAGGCTTCTTGCATGTTAATGGGTATCTGGATTTTTGTTTGTTTGTTTTGTTGGTTGGTTGGTTTTGTTTTGTTGTTGTTGTTGTTTTTGTTGTTGTTGTTGTTGTTGTTTTATGCTAGGGAAGTTTTCTTGTATAATTTTTTGAAGACACTTACTGGCCCTTTCAATTGGGAATCTTCACTCCATGAAATACCTATTGTCCATAGGTTTGATCTCATTGTGTCCTGGATTTCCTGGATGTTTTGAGTTAGGAGCTTTTTTTGTTTCCCATTTTCTTTGGTGGTCAGCTAAGTGCTTTCTATGGTATATTTTGCCCCTGAGATTCTCTCTTCCATCTCTTGTATTCTGTAGATGCTTGCATCTAATTCCTGATCTCTTCTCTAGGTTTTCTATCTCCAGGGTGGTCTCCCTTTGTTATTTCTTTTTATTTCTATTTCCATTTTTAGATCATGGATAGTTTTGCTCAATTATTTCTCTTGTTTAGTTGTGTTTCTTGTAATTCTTTAAGGGATTTTTGTTTTCTTTTCTACTTGTTTACCTATGTTTTCCTGAATTTCTTTAACTGACTTTCAGCTCCGGGGGCAGGAGAAGACTGGAAGGATCCTGATCCTGACTACTCCTATGTTCCTGTGTCTAAAGGGCTTCACGCATGTTTCTCTTGGGCCAGGAATGTGAGAAATGGTGGTCTCCCCCGTGCTCTCAGGGTTGTCCACACTTCTTAAGAGTCCAGGTTTCTTCCCCATGAGATTTGGGTACAGAGAACTGTGAGACAGTTGTATTTTCTTGCTAAGAAGTAGAAGAGCTTGTAAATGTTATTTTGCTGTATTACCTACTGCCCATTTTATTCTCTGGAGGATGATGCCATTATTCAGGGAAGGCAGGTACAAGATAGAATGAGGCATATCATTGGACGAGAAGGAAGGATGGGTGGGAGAAAAGTTTTAAAGAGGAGGACATGGATTGAGAGAGAAGAAGCAGCCGAGAGAACATGGAGGCAGATGCTAAGATTCTTCTCTACACATATAGAGGATATTATGGATATTTTTAAGGGATAGATGTGTACAGACATTTGTATATCTAGGTGGGCAATTATATCTTATCAATTGGATCAGAGTTTATCATGTTGTGTGTTCTTTCATGTGGCAATTTAGTTGAATTCAAGAGAGTGTGTGGTAGCTAGAGACATTGGATCACCACAGAATTCGGATGTGTATGTCTGGCAAGGTAGTAACCTGCCTCGGGAACTAGAAAGGTAGAGAGAGTGTTGCCAGGCTGAGAGAGTAGCCATCAGCAGTGTGATATAGGATGGAGCAAAGCAGGTAAGACATTTTGATGACTGAGATGAAAATATCTAACATGTCACTGGGCTCTCTGGTGCCAAATCTACTGCGGGGTAAAAGAAACCTCCTTTATTTATAATTTTACTGGAACAGTTCTCTAGTTCACTTCGTTGCCCTAAGAGTTTGTATTCTTATATAGTCTCCATCCATTGAGAACTGTGGCTTCTCTTTTTAGGTAATTCATACACCATTATCATTTTAAAATTAAATGGTTAATTAGCAATTTAGTTATAAATAATAACCATAAATAAAAATCTCCTGAAGTAATGAGACTAAAAGAACTTGCCTTAAAAATAGGTATAATTAAATGAAAATAAAATTTCCTAATATCCAGACATCTTTTTGACCATTTCACTGTTATCATGTTTAGAAACTTTGTCTGGGTGCTGGGAAATAAACTTGAGATTTCTGTGAGGTCAACAGGGGCTCTGAGTGACTGAGCAATCTCTTCAGCCCTATGGAGTGGAGGAACTAATGGTTCTCTCCCTTATTTGTACTCTGAATTGAACAGATAGTGTACCTAAAGATATACCTTTTGTAAATACCAAAGTTTATTGCACTATTCTTTATCTTTCATGCTATACTTCGACTAAATTGTGAAGGATAAGGAAAAAGGCAAGCATCAATTAGCCTTGTCAGTTATAAAAGTCTTAAATTCCTACTAACTCAAAACATGTAAGTAGTTTTGAATATCATAAATTTGTCATTCCCAGCTTGAGTATATGTTTTGACAACATTTAAAATCATACCTATGTGAAGTACATAATAAGGCTATTTCTTATCACAAATGAAAGAAGTGAGATCAAATATAGCTTTATGCCTCTAACAACTCATCTATTTTTTTTATGTTAAGAGTCTTGACAATCTCTCTCCAAAGTCCACTCTCATACTCACATAGCACAGTGTTTCCATGACTACAATTGCTGATTTGCTGATAAATGGATGACGGGTGTAAAAAAAAAAACCTGAATAAATAAGTAAAAATTTGACAAATCTCTACTTGAGACTCTTTGTAAACTATCACAGCAACCCAGGAGATCATTTAGCATGATGACTTCACTAATCAATTGATGCCCTTACATTAACCCAGTTTGCCAAAATCTCCCAGGGAAATAAAGTAACCAGCATAAAAATGTTGATTAGCCTAGTGGCCTCACACTGAGGTTTTTTAAGCAGGTAACCTCACAATGTGTTTTCTTTATGGGATGTCTTTTCAATATCCCATGGGGACTATGCACTTATCAAGCAATCACTGAAGTTCTACAAGATTCATCTAATAAATGTCAGATAAGGCTGAGCATTTTAATTACAGAAGTTAGGCGTTTCTGTGACTCAGGAATACTAGGAGTTGTTCCATTCGACATAAGTCATCAGAAGTGCCAAGTTGTCTATGACTTCATTGACTTCATTCAGTGAAAATAAAACCACTCCGCATCATCATAGGGACAGTAGTAATAATAATCTCTACAATAATCCCTTCAAAACATTTGATTGCACTTTGAACTATAGGCATAAAACAAAAATATAGAACATAAAATAATGAGCTCTCAGGGACTAAACCACCATGCAAAGGGTTCACATGGACAAACCCATATTTCCAGCTGCATATGTAGCAGAGGATGGCCTTGTTGGGCATCAATGGGAGGAGAAGCCCTTGGACATGCCAAGGCTCAATGAGCAGTATAGGGGAATGTCAGGGTGGGGTAGAAAGAAGGGGTTCACCCTCATAGAAGCAGGGGCATGGGGGATGGGATAGGGGGTTTATGGACAGGAAACCAGGAAAGGGGATAATATTTGAAATGTAAATAAAATATCTAATAGAAATGCAAAAAATGGATATTTTAAAGTATTATTTTACTTTCTGATTCATTTCTGCTTGACTGATTTTGGATTCTCTAGATATCTTTAAATGAATATTTTGAATGATGAAAATGCATTATAATTATAATAAGCTTGCATATGAGAGCCTTCCAAGTTTAAATATTCATCCTGTAAGGAATGCTAGCATGTTAATAAAACAGATAAATGATAAAAATCTATTGTGTCTTTCATTCTTATATTCTAAAATTATGATTCAAATTCAGTTGTTGAGTTATTGTGCATACTTTGACATATTTCTTTTTATCGGGTATACTAAAAATAACAATATTCAAGAAAACTGAAAATTATCCAATTTAAATTATGTTGAGTAGCTATTTTCCTGTTAGAATATTTTATTTTTCATATTTCAATAATGTGTTATTTTTGCAAAAGTTTGCCTCATTGTTATGGAAACATACTTTCATAATAATACAACCTGTGGCAAACTTTATGTCTAGAAATATTAACTAGCTTAATCATATCTGTCATCTACTCCTCATTTAGACATGTATTGTTTAAAATAAATCATATTAACAACCATAAAAACAATTGATAAGCTGACAATGTAAAGTATAACTGCCTCACATTTGAGGACTTCTCTAAGAAACAATTTTTAAAGTTTTACTTGACTATTGTATATTCTTGAAACTGTTTTTTCCCTTAATAAATGGCTCTCAATATTCCTAATTTTGAAACACTTTAATGCAGCTCCTCATGTTAACCCTCAATCATAAATCATTTTTTGTGGGTACCCTCAATCATTTTTTTGCTATTTCAACACTACATTTTTTACTTCATATCTGTTGTTTTGTAACTGCTATATACAGCATTCTAAATACCTGATATGCAGAATATATGATATGCCACTGCCAAAGTCATTGTGACCCACAGGTTGATAACCAATGCTTTAAAGCATTAAATTTTGGAGATATTGAAAATGACGAATTGATATAGCTCTAACAGAAATACAAAAGTTATAATACATGTGTATTGACTGTTCAAAGACATTAGTAAAATTAGCACTGATTCCTCAAGATTCCAAAATAGCATGTGATTTTTCTAATAATAAATAAATGTTTAATCTTGTAAACAAAAAATATAATTATAGGCAAATTTAGTCTTAATTTGTGATAATTTGTGATAGGTGTTCCTTTACATGAAATTTTGGACTGGACACTGAAAACTGTCCAGCATATTCAATGTAGCATGAAAATCATTTGAACTGTGAATAAAGAATATACCTTGAAAATGTGGGAGATGACATTTTTAATGTAATTCAACAGCTTCCACACTGAATACTTGCTCTCTAGGTGGTAGTCCCAGGCATTAAGCATAATTGATCACACGAACATGAATTTTTCCAGCAGGTAAACACATTAATTAGATGATTGTTTGGGAGCCAATTAGCACTTGGAGCCAAGCTGTAAGATGTTCATCATTAGTGTCTACTAGCTTGAAGTCCATGATCCACTCTGCTCTCATTCTGTCTCTGCTCCCCTGTCATAATAAGGTGAACCACGATTTTTGTGAGAGAATTTTTGGTAGGGATGTGTGGCATATCTCTATATTTGTTAATGTCTACATTTACAAGTGCATGTGTATAGGTGTGTTCACATGCCATATATCTATATCTATATCTATATCTATATCTATATCTATATCTATATCTATATCTATATCTATATCTATATCTATATCTATATCTATATCTATCTATATCTATATCTATATCTATATCTATATATCTATATATCTATATATCTCTATCTCTATCTCTATCTCTATCTCTATCTCTATCTCTATATCTATATCTATCTATATCTATATCTATATCTATATATATATATATATATATATGTATATATGGAACAGATATAAGTGTTAGGTATCTTCCTCTATGGCTCTTCAATTAAATTTTGAGATGTAATCTCTCACTGAAAGTGGATCTTAACCATTCTTCTCAGCAACTCTTTTGTGCTGGGTTATATGGCATTTTATGTGGATAGAGAGATTCTGAACTCAGCTTTTTGTGCTTGAGCAGCAAGAACTTAAGGAGACCTGGATATCACTCAAAGACCTGTGGCTAATGTTTAGCCTCATCTCAGGCTAAAATCAATAGTGCCAGTTGACCAAAGGTTGAAACATTCAAAATTTTGAAACAAATTAAATACTTCCTGCCTTAAGTTCTTCATGGAAATGGAAGGCAGAATTATATAGCAAGTTAGGATCAATCCTGGTATGCTGAGCCCTTTTTCAGGTCGTTGTTTTGTTTACTAACAATTTTCCTTCTTCTAATAGTGTAACTGGGGGTATTGCAAAACAGGGAGATTGGAGCTTTAGTAGCATGAAGTTAGGCTGCTAGGAAAAAAGTATGTATGTGACCCTTTGGTGGTGTCGAGCATCCACCGAAAATTTTGGAAAATATTATTTAATGCGTACATGTAGTATGTTGTATCGATAATCACTACACAGAGAGACCAAGAAACAAGTTCAAGATCAGGCATGAAGCCTCGGATTGAGGTTTGGTTTGTGAGTAGTCATTGAAGCCATGTGACTCAGGACAGATCAAAAAAGTACGGTGGCTAGGACAGTCACAGGATTCTAGGGGTTCAGTCAGGAAGATTACTATGGATTTAAATACAAATTCCAGAAGTCAGAAATATATAACGTAAGTCTATCTAACCAAAAAAGATAAGGCACAGATGTAAACAGAATGAAGACCATATCACTGTGGGAGTCTGCTAGGATGATAATGGTGGGTCATGAGAACGACACGTTAAAATATTAAAAACATCTTTTGAAACATTTTTGAAAGATTAAGAGTCCAATTGGGCCACCTATTCATGTAAAAATTTAAATAGGATTATGACAAAGAAGTTGTCTAAAAGAGCAAGTAAAATATAAACTACTTCCTGTGTTTTTATCTTTTATGTCCAATTACTAGTTCAACATTTAACTAGTTAATTCTGTAAAGAAGTGTTAGAACAAATACATAAATTATTTCTTAAACTCAGAATGTGAAGGATATTAAATACTTTGTGATGTGAGTAATTCATTTGTGGACAAAATGCTATAAATTATAATTATCACATACTTTTCACAGGTATATAATGTGAAGTTAAATATTGACCACAGCTTCAAGATATAAATTATAAGACAGAACAGAATGACCCACATTCAGTAAATTTTAAAATTTAGTTATTTTTTAATTATTTTGAGAAATTAAAACTATATTGTTATATTAGTTTGTATATGTGATATGGGATTGGTAAATGTTTTCTCTTATCATTCAATGTTACATCCATAATTTATTTTTACACCAGGATATTTTTCAAACATCCTGCACTGAAATATTTTAAAATAATATACAGTGTGAATGTACTGTATATTGCAGCTCATGAGAAAGCAATAAAACAATAGACACGCTAAGGAGGAGAGGGGAAAGCCCATGAGACATGTCAAGAATTCTAGGAGCGGGAAAAATAATCTTTCCCAGAGAAGAACATACTAATTGGTTACCCAATGCCAAATGGTCAGTTCTGAAAGCATCCATCCAATTAATATTACACAAACTCAAGTATGCTAAATTAGGATTGCAAATATAAATGCATATACATATATATGCATATGCACTTAACAATAATTAATGAAAAAGAGGAGATAAATCTGAAGGAAGAAGAACAAGTATATGCAAGGGGTTGGAAAGAGGAAAAGAAAGGGGCACTTGATGTAGTATGTGCTATGGTCTCAAATAATAAAGGAAGTAATATAAAATAATGGGAATAACCTTTAGAGCCAATCCTGTTTCCCAAATTGTGTTTTCTTTGCACTAATAACATTAGCCTGGTTTATTTTTCGAATGTATCATTCTACAGTTTTACATAAATATACATTTATTCTTTTGTAAACTAAATGCACAAGAGGAGAATAATTCCCTTGATTATAATAGAAGTAGAGTAGGAAAATCGTAATAGCCATTGGTGGGGGACAAGTAGAAGGAAGTAGGGTTTTTCAGAAACATTATGTGAGTTACACATGAAGTTCACAGGACTTACAAAAGTGTCTACAAAACTTTTGAATGTTCAGGCCAGGCAAAATTCTACCACAGAGCATGAAGGTAGTCACAAAATCTCACCACAAATTAATGAGCTATCAGTCACTGCTAGCATCTAGGAGAGGAAGACTCGATTTTATTAAGCATGAGACCCCCGTGTGTGTGTGTGTCTGTGTGTGTGTGTGTATACAACAACAAAGAATAACAAATTACGTACCATATAATTCCAGAGAAATTAAGTCTGTGATGGTAGAGCAGAGGCATAGCATAAGACAGCTGACATGGATGAGCCAAGGATGTGGATCTTTTAAGTTGAGAAGAGTAGTGATTGATCAAACTAATGTACAAAATTCTAAAAGAACTAAACAAAAACAATCAAATTTCACATTTCCCTAAACTGAGAAAACAAAACAAACAAAAACAAAACAATCAACCAAACAGACAGATAAACAGAGAATAATAATTTTACATCTTTTTCTTTATGTCTCAAATAAAGATTTGTTTTCATTTTCTTTATAACTAGATCTTCTTACTTTGATTCTGACACTGAAGTTTGTCTATCAATGCTGAAAAGACAAAATATATTATATAGGTATTGCTATTCCACATGACTTATTATTCTTTAGCTTTGAGGAATTTGAGTGAGAGATAGATAAAACAACCAATGGCAAAATATTTCTGGAAATATTAATACTACCAGCTTTCCCTGATAAGTGGGAGAGTCACAAATGCCAGGCATCACAGCATGTGATGGTCTAAGATAAAGCAAATGTGCAAACTGAGTTTTGCCTTTTACCCATCTCATGGCAAGCAGCCTAAGGGAAGATTCAGAAACCAACTCAAAAAAATAACTTTCTAAGATTTCATTCTTAGATTTCATTTTACTATTTAAACTTAACACAAATTCAGTTTTTCATTACTATTGTGTGGTAAAAAATACAAGGTTGAGATTGTTTATTTCATTACTCCAGGATTATTATTATTATTATTATTATTATTATTATTATTATCATCATCATCATCATCATCATCATATTCATATTCATATTCATTTTATTTTTAGATGAAATCTGCAAATCAATGTTATATTTGCATTATTTCTACCCAGTTCTATTCCCACTCTAACTCCTATACTACTAACTTCAAGTTATGATCTTTCTTCTTTACTATTGTTACAGAGAGATACCATGTAAGTGAGAAAGAGAAGGACAGTGAGAGAAATGTGGAGTGACACACCCATGCACACATGCAGAGAAAGTGAGACAGAAGGAGAAAGAGAGAGAGAGAGAGAGAGAGAGAGAGAGAGAGAGAGAGAGAGAGACCCCATACCCCATAGAATTTAGAATTTCTGGTAGAATGCATAAGTTTTTAGAGATGATTACTTTGGATTAACTATCCTATCTTGTACTCATCCCTGGAGAATAAATGACAATCCCTTCATAGCAGTCATTATTTGCCTGCAACTCTTTATCTAAGGATGGCATCTAATTATTTTCTCCTATCAAGGGTAACATTCCAACTGGTGTTCTAGGTGCTCAGTTAGGGGACAGTATCATTGCCATTACAAGGCGCAAGACATTTCACATCTGGCTTCCAGTATTCTGGAACTTATAATCATTCTATTTCTCCTCCTATAACATTCCCTGAACCTTGGGGTAGAGATAGATGTATCAGTTTAGTCTGGGAACACCATGATCACCAGTTTTCTTCCTTGACCAATTGTAGATTTCTGTCATAGCTTCCTGTCTACTGTAATCAATCAATCAATCAATCAGTCAATAACTAAGTAAATAAATAAATACAAAGCTTCTTTGGTAAAAGGTGACAATGGCATGTATCTGTAGGCATAATTCTTTTCCACCGTCAGTAAAACTTAAATGATGAAACTTTCAGTTAAATGGGGGGGGGGGCTTGAAAATGCAATAGTGAGTGAAGCAGCCCAGACAAAGACATACAAATGCTGCATTTCTTTCCTATTTGAGGAATCCAACTCTGATGTAGTAGGTACATAGCAAGGGTTAAGTAAAGAAACTAGGGATGTAAAAGGATGTCATGGTGGTGAAGAATTCTAAGGAAAGTAATGATACATGCATGTTATATATGCCAAAGTGTTGAGGGGGCTAACTTAACTATGAAAAGTAGAGGGAGTATAATATTGAGAGAGGGAGGGAGTTGTGAAAAGGAACATTGGGGATGACTAAAATGCCATAATAAAATATTTTATGTCTACTTAAAAACATTTAATAATGTAAATTAGTAAATGTGTAGACATTATTGCAAGATTATATAACTAAGTTGACTTGAAGTAGAAACACTAGCCCCAAGAGACAAGACTGTCTAACAAGCACTCCAGTGCCAGGAATGGGAATTTCCATTCAAGTTGCTGTAAGTTATTTGGGTTGCTATTAGTTGTCTCACAGAAATTGAAGAAAAGACACTTTTGTCTGAGACTTAATACACTTTGATGACTAGAACTCAAACTGGCCTGGAAGCTTTATCCACGAAGACTTTCCCTAGATGTATTTGAAAATGCAAAAAAGCTGCCGAGGAAGAAAAGAAGTCAGTAGTCCTTCCCAGCTGCTTAACCATGAACCATAGTTACTAGCAGACTACTATATATTTAAGACCAAAATACAGATACATTATCTTTGGGAGCAGTGAATAGAAGTCTAATTAAATTTAAAGCCCACTCAATTGGAGGGAAATCATGCCTGGTATCATAAATGTAGCCAATATCCCACAGCTGGTGAAGATCTGATTCTATAGTTCTACAACATCAATTTTCTAAAGCAGTATAACTTTCCTGTTTATTATAATAAGATGCATGAAGTCACACAAATGGCATTCTTTACTTTCAAGTCTGTCCAGCCATATTTACAGAGTAGAAGCTCCTACTTCACATGACACAGGAATTCTACTCATGATAGGACAAAACTAGGCGAATATTCATTAACCGAATTCCATGGATGTTTTATCATTTACATCACCAGAATTTATAGTTTTGAAATAATACCAATGTAGATGAAGAATTCTTCTTTTTTTCTGGACATTTCAAAATATTGCATGAAAATACTGTAAAAATAATTTCCTTGACATGTTTATGCAGATGTGTTTTTATTATTAAAAAGTCAGGGCAAAAAGGTGACTATGAACAAAAAAGGTCTGCTTCATTAGATTGTTTTATTTTCAAATTTTGAGCAAAAATAGAAAAGTCAGCAAAAATATTTGTTCACATACTTCTGACAAAAATATATCTTAAGCATTAATTACCCTTGGTGTGTGGTCATAAAGCTTGTACATGAAATGCACAGGCACATTAAGTATAAAAATGCACATACAGTCATAAATGCTAAAGCCTTCTGGGCTTTAATGTATCTATAAAGCCTATTTCTGCATAACAATTAACCAAAACATGCTGTTTCATCAACAAATGGACAGATAAAGTGTAGATGCTTTGGTATGTTAAAATATAAATGATCTTACTGACCAAGTAACAAGGAACATATTTTTTCATACATAAACCTTGTCAATAAATGAAAAAAAATGCAAAGCTATGTAAGAATGACTGTGCTGATTTTTTTTTTAAATTGAAATATCTTCTTTTAGTGAAATGAAGCATGTTTCACATCTTAAGAGAAATCAATAGGATAATGTTACATGGTACAAGGCAAACCATGCTTGTTGTCTGCACCATGATTTGTAGTTCAGGGTTTGTGTTTAAAACCTATTAATGCAGGCATAATCCTGCTTTTCACTGAGAATACAATGATTGGGTTATCCCCAGCTGCCCTGTTGTCCATGGCAATAACTCAGGTATTTCAAATTTGCATTTACTGCATACATTTTTCAATGTATAGACTGAGAGTTGATTCACCCTAATTAATCCAGATTGTTACTTACATTAAATAAGTAAATAATTCTTTTTTTTAAAAAAAGGAAGTAGAAAAGGAAAATGCAGTAAATATCCTTTCAAGGAAACAGTAGATTTTTAAAGCGTTCTTTACTTAGGATACCATACTTTAGGGATAAAATATTAGATAGAACATAAACTGAAAGGAACGAACAGTTCTACAAGAGTAAATGCACACTAGGTATTCTAAAGCTTACTAAAAATCTATAGTTGTGGGATAATAGTTCCTGAAAGTAATCCTACTACTACTGTTCTGTCAAATATATATATTTCTCATGAATATTTGAAGAACTGTCTACTCACCCCAAGAACAGAGCAAAAGATACTCCAAAAAAGTGACTTTTGTTGATGTTATCTACTGAAGTATGACTGAGGAGATATTTATAGGAGCAGAAATGACTTAAAGACAACTTCATTAGCAAAGCCCATGCCAATATAAAAAATATCACAGAAAGGATGGAATATGGAGCACACTATATTGCAAGTCACACATAGCTGAGTTGGAGAGCATCTTTCAAAAGCAGAAGTTGATTTGAAACACTTCCACTTAGCTCGACTGATTTATTTTATTTTTTTTATTAACTTGAGTATTTCTTATATACATTTCGAGTGTTATTCCCTTTCCCGGTTTCTGGGCAAACATCCCCCTCCCCCCTCCCCTTCCTTATGGGTGTTCCCCTCCCCATCCTCCCCCCATTGCCGCCCTCCCCCAAACAATCTAGTTCACTGGGGGTTCAGTCTTAGCAGGACCCAGGGCTTCCCCTTCCACTGGTGCTCTTACTAGGCTATTCATTGCTACCTATGAGGTCAGAGTCCAGGGTCAGTCCATGTATAGTCTTTAGGTAGTGGCTTAGTCCCTGGAAGCTCTGGTTGCTTGGCATTGTTGTTCATATGGGGTCTCGAGCCCTTTCAAGCTCTTCCAGTTCTTTCTCTGATTCCTTCAACGGGGGTCCTATTCTGATTTATTTTTCAGGCAAGCCTTTTGGCCTTTCCTTCCTCTAGGATCTCTGCTAGTCTGATAGTGTCTTACAGCAGACTTTGGTATATATATAGTAGCTTTGAGCCAGTGGGGCATAGTGACTTTATTCACTTTCAGTAACTTCCTGACACTACTGAGTTTTTTCTTCCTGGTAATTAACACACTTCCGATCAAATGGAATTTTCTTCACCACTTAGAACACACTGAGTCCTCATGAGCGGCCACTCAAAATGGAATGTATTTTTCTTACTGAAAAGTTTTATGTAATTATGGAATCCTCTCAAAATTTTTATACAAATCCTTATAGATTGATGGAGTTCTCCAACTTCATCAGAGATGTATCTTTGTGCAGTGAGAAATAATTGACACAGAAACTCACAGTTGTTCAAGAGAAGAGAGTGTCATTGAAATACTCAGCCACAAACAGGATGCCTATATCACTCTAATAAAATATGTATATTACAAAATATATAAAATAAAACGCAACAAAGGAGCTAGAGAAGATGGATGATGGGTGCTTTATGCATAATTAACAATAATGGAAATTAAGAAAGAAAAGCATTTAGGAAGGATGATGAGGAGTCAGATACAGTAAATAGTAATCTTAGGAAATGAAAGTTGCTGCCAAATTCAAGGGGCTCTCCAATATGAAGTCCAGTCATGCTGAAGATGGTTACAGATTGTCAGGAAATTATAATTGGATTTTTACCACTGTGAGATCACTGGTAAATTTTGTCATAGAATATTTTTGACTTGACAGAGGTCAATTCCACAAGTCAATGGAATGCTTGCAAATATCTACTTTGAAATTGGCTAGAAGGAATATCTAGATTGAAATGCAGCATCTCAGATGTTTTGTTGTCAGGGAAGTAAATCATCTTTATTATTAATAAGAAAATTATGTATTCAAAATATGTTTATTGTATTTAATATTTATTGATGTATGTAGCATCCACATGCAGTCAGTCACCATAGTGTGAAAATGTTTCAGTTTTAAACATATGGGCATTTTTATTTTTCACAAAAAAGAAATTGTTTTTATATTCATCAACACTTAGCACAATAACATTTAACTTTAGCAAGAAAAACTGTAACGATTAGATATAATTGTGTGTGTGTGTGTGGTGTGGTGGACATATGGATGTAGCATAATATTATCTAGCAATAAAAATAACTACTGATATTTTAAGTGAGTCATATACCATTGTATATAACTCAAGCTTGTATACCTATATGTTTCTGTATCATTTTGTTTTTATAAGAAATTTCTACAAAAAGAAACATTTATGGGTATAGAAAATATATTTTAAATTGACTAATGTTGAAAATCATGGGAAGAAATGGAGGTCTAATAGTGCCTCATCAAGGAAAACAAAATGTAATTTTACAACAATGTTAACATACTAAAAAAATTAAGTAGTGGTTTTATTAGTTTTGACTTATATTTCAATAACTCCTCTTTGCTTTATGTACTTATGAAACAAAATACGGGAGAAAGAACAAATTTTCAGAAACATAGGCTGATTAACTCTAATTAGGAGACATTCTTATATGCAGGGCAGTGTTTTTATCACTTTTTAATGATGAGTGTTATTAGTTTGGTCATGAAAGGTATTTGGGTTTTTTTTCTAATTAAATTTAACAAGAACTTCACTGTAGAAAATTCATGAAGGTCCAAGTTGATTATCTATTTGTTTTCCATAACTGAGAGACCTCTCAACAGAATTGATCAAAGAGTGGTAGTTGTATTAAGTAATGTAAAAAAGCCTAGTTTCTAGTTTGTACTTCTTTGTTTACATAGAATTTACTTCATTTTCTGTTGAAAGTTGGTGAATTTCCGTTCTTTAACGTATTGACTCATTTTATAGCTAAACATTTTTGAAAAATGTACTTAAACATGCCAAGGTCATTAACATTCTTCTATGCACAAGTATCCAGGGTTGACTGATTGGGAATGGATGATCTGTCTAACAGCTTATCTCTAAGAAGAGGTGGTTTTCTTTCCTTCAGCAAACTGTAGCTCTTCCTCTATGGGTGGGACTGTATGGAATTTTCCCTCCTGACATAGGCATATTAACTAGTTCTATAAAAATCAGCATACTTGCATGGTACAATGCTAAAATGTATATGTATGCTTGCTGTAACACAGTTAGCACGTCTAGATTTTGATATGGTCTCCTCATTGCTGTCTGATATATGTGGTAAGATTCTGAAAGACTCTTCAAAAAACAACCATGCTAACTTTTGCCTGAGCAGCAGAATGTTTTACTCCGGACAAATATTGGTTTCTCCTTTTTCTTTTGAAAATATAATTCCTTTTGCTTTTTTAAAAATTTTTTATTAGATATATTTCTTAACTTATATTTCAAATGTTATTCTCCTTCCTGGTTTCCTGTCCATAAGCCTCCATTCCCTTCCCTCCCCTCCCTCTCCCCTGTATGGGAATTCCCCACACACATCCCCCTTACTGCCGCACCCCCCCATATTCCCCTGCACTGAGCCTTGGCAGGATCAAGGGCTTCCCCTTCCACTGGTGCCCAACAAGGCTATTGTCTGCTACATATGCAGTTGGAGCTCTTGCTTTCTTTCAATTTAATAATCACTGTTAAAGATATTAAGAACAAGCATTTTCATATTTTAAGACCAGACAATTCTAAAATACCTCTTTATAAGATACAATTTAACAAAATGAGATTTTTATATATGAATAAAATTAGATTGCTTTTTCATTAAGAATGAAAGCAAATTATTATTCCCATTTTTTAAGTACCCTAGTAAAAATCAAAGGGGCCTGAAAGTAAACGTTTCTTGCTTCTCTTCCTTCTGATATATTTGAAAATGATCCTTTCAAAGTGTTCTAAATTTAAAAGAGTATTTCTTATCATACATATGAATTTCCCAATAAAATGATTCTCATAATATATAGAGGCTATTGTAGCGTTTCACAAAGTTAATTTTAATATGTTGGCAAGATACTTCTAAAGTGTTCTTAAAATTTTGTTAACTCTGCTTTTGCCAACAACCTGAGAGAAACTACAGTCCTGCAAACCTTAAACTCTTCTATACGATAAGGAAAATGTATGTTTTATAGTTGGTTGTATGTGGGCTGAATGATGTGCTTTCATATTAGTGACAAAGATGCTACAGCTAGGCAGAGTCACTATCTTTTAGGATATGGCCATTGGAGGAAGACTCCTGCCTCATAGGATGGCCCTATGTGAATGAAAGGGCAGGGTATATTGAATTTCCTATGTTATAAACAAGTTAATTCCACTTAAAAACACAGCTATCCTTACCAGAAGCTCTAATAGGAATCAACAGAACATGAAATTTGTTATATGATGCTGTGGCAATGTGATTATGACAAAATGTATTGTACATCTGAAGTGAACTTCTAAAGAATAAATCATTTTTAAAAGAAATAAATAAAAATTGAAAAGGAAGACATAAATTTTGGAAGACATAACAATGGGTATTGGATAGGGTGGCAAAGAGGAGTGAGGAATGAATATAACCAAGATACAGTCTGAATATGGGGAGTTTCATGTAGTCCTCAATCTTGGTTAAGAGGAACAGACAATGGCTGCTAAGAGACTGACAATCAGTGTTCTTCAGGATGAGCCCCCTGAAAGCTTATCCAATCACAAGTGATTGTCACAAACACACACACATACACACACACACACACACACACACACACACACACACACACACACAGGAACAACAATAAATGTATCAGCAGAATGTGTTACTATATACATATGTGTATGCATGCGTACGTGTACAATGACCATAATTGAACAAAAAGTTATGAATTTGAGAGGAAATGAAACATGTCAGAGTTTGGATGAAAATGTTGGGTGGAAATGATGAACATCTACTACTCATATAAAATTTTCAAATAAAATTAAATAAATGTAGTAAAAATATATCTTGTATGGATGGAGGAGTTTTCAAAAAATGAATAAAACTCAAAATTGCAAATGGAGTTAATTTTAAGGAAATTAACATTGCCATCTTCATATGTCACAGACATTAAAGCACCCAGGAATATTTTTATCATTTCTGTGCTGATCAACAACAGGACCTTGCAAATGCAAACTAAACACCCTATCTCTAAGCTTAATCTCTAGCACTGATTTCTGAACTCTGGTATTTTCACATTTCTAAGAATTATGTTGCCTTCCCTATGTAGCATAGCCAGGGATTACAGTCATAACCCTCCTGCCTCATAATCTAAATTGTTTGGATTGTAACCTTGTAACAAAATGATAGCCAGAGACAAATTTTAATGGAATATTCTTTAGCATGTTAAAAATATAAAAAAAATGAATCATACCTGAATACTATCGGGAAAGAGGGAACCGAAAATGTCATCAGAAATTTGGGGAGTAATTGATTATTTGAACATTTCTTACACATATTTAAGTAGTGTTATTTTATAAAATTCTAATAATTTCAGTGAGACAAATAGTCTTCTTATATTAGTTAATAAGTATTTATTTTTAATACTACTTGAAATACATCAGAGTAAGAAATCAAGAAACTTTGAAACATTGATGAAATGTAATTTGACCTTTAGTAGATAATTTGATTGTCTTGATTTTAATGTGAAGGATATGCCATGGCTCTTTTGAATGTTTGACCTCTGAACTTAGTTCCTCCTTCAGGAATTGGAACCTGGCTTGCAAGTGGACAGCTGGGAATAAGCCTTGAAGGGCATATGTGGCCTTGCCTCAGGTGCTCAACATACTCTTTGTTTTTGCATTCTGAAAAATTCACAATTCTACACCACATGTTCCCACTAAAAACTGTCTTCATCGTGACATGATGAGGATTTGAGGCCATGTGCTAAAATAATCTTTTCAGTAACACAAAAGCAATTAATACACTGCTGGACAAGCTGTGGGATCTAATTTATAACATGGCTGTTAAGGACTTGTCATTATTGTAGCTCTGGAAATGAAACCTTTAAAAAAAAAGAATTGCCATTCTTGTTTAAGGACCAAACAATCCATAAACATTACAAAGTAAAACCATAGGAGGGATAGGAAGGTCATTAATGCCCAGGCTGCCCATGCCTCAGAGTTTGTCATTATTAGATATCAGTTGCAAAAGCTCTCCAAATTGCTCACTAAACTGATCTTGAATGGCTGATTGCAAACAGATAATAAAACTCTTAATTTTATTCATTTTTAATTTTAAATTCTAACTTGTACGTATGCATATATGCACATGAAGTGCTAAAATTTAAGAATACTAAATATTGAATAATAGAGAAAATATTAAATAAGTTGGTACTAATATAGTACAGTATATATAGTTCTCAGAGAAATGCAAATAAAGTATTTTACTTTGGTAAATAGGAAAAAGATATAAACTCAAAGCTAAACTCCATTTATTCTCCCCAAACAAACTGTAATTGTGATTTATTATCAGAGTTACAGGTAAAGGTAAAAAGAGTGCTTTTAAGCAAGTAACTGCAAGGAGTGTCATGTATTTGGATACCATGAAGAGAAACAACATTAATAAAGTTGGTTCTCTGCCCAGCCACTCCTCTAATGGCTGATAGGGGCAAGAGAGCAATGAGAAGTGTCTTTAATGCTACTAGACTGAAGAGCAGAGATGCTTGACAGATTCCGATGGCTTCATGCTCCAGTTATTACCCTTCTGCCTTTCAAAGTCTCTGATGAACAAAGTAGTTTCTCATTAGTCATGTTGGCACTATTTCTGCTTTCTGCCTGAATCTAGTGACATCCTGGAGGTCAGGCTGATCACCCTGAGTAGAAAGTGAGCATATCACAGAGAAATGACGACGAGCACTTTAGAAGACAACATAAAACAAACCTGAGTAACAAGGCTTCTTTCAGTTATTCATTTGCTCCTATGTCTGCAGAATTTAACACTGATTTGTATGAGAAAATTCACGCTTCACTTCTTGGGTATCAGCAATCTAATCTGACACTGTAAGTAAATTGTAACCACCGCACAAGAGTTATCCTACTGGGTGAAATGGGAACTTTGTATAACACAATATGTACTACATTTAATAATCTATTCCATTAAAATATAACAATCAATTTTTAGTTAATTACTTAATGTCCCGAACCACAGCTTATGCTTTTGATAATTGACATAATACATGACTAACATGAATTATGAGGTAGTAAATAAATACAGTTATTAGTAAAATCCTTATTGGTGAAACTTGAATGTGGTCTATTGTGTCTAGCTGGTACAAGGCCTTGGTTTCAATCTTACCAACGCAAATATATCAAAGCATAACATATGCAAATATGTACAAACTTGTATGTAATGTGTAACTTGTGTTACATGGACAGTAATATGTAAAGTAATGCTGACAAAACTGCTGTTCATGTGTCCAGTGCAGAGGCAAATGTTACCTATTTTTTTTTCTGCTTTATTACCATTATGGAAGATGTGCATGGAAAATATTAACTTCTTTTATAGAGAGGTTTCTTTTTACTGCTTTTCTGTTCTTGGAATTTTTCTTCCTTCCTTCCTTCCTTCCTTCCTTCCTTTCTTCCTTTCATTTTAAACCAAAGATTTGTTTGATCATTATGCCAGCCCAATATCATTATTCATGGAAATAAAACATAGATCTGTTTATTACTCAAAGACTAAGACTTTCAATGGCATAACAGTTCAAATATAACCACACCCCCCAAAAAATCCATAGTTCTGTAAATTGAGGCTGAGTCTACTGTTCCAAGAACTGTTTCCAACCCTCTCCACCATACAATTCAAACACCTAAGAATATATTTAAACAGATAAAAAGCTGGTTCAACCTCAAATAATTTCTAAATTTATTTTTTATACTCAAATTGAATTGAGCAGCTTTAATTCATGCAGACTTTTCATAAATCATTTGCTCATAACTTTCACAATCTGTGCTTGTACATAAACTTGTATTTGACCAAATAATTAACATTGATGCTGATAATTTACTTCCTTTCACCATATGAAGCATGATATTATGGACAATATACTGCCTGTTTAATTCATTCCTATTCTCCCATTATCACTGCCTTCAGGAGCTGGAACAGAGTAATAAAGGAGTGATGGAGGAATTCATTTTTCCATTAAATGATGAATACAAAATATGGATATTTATTAAAACATGTCGAAATATATGGTCAATTGCTAAAGAACCAACACTGTAGACAGACATGTAGAGAACTACATCAAAAATAAGAATATAGTATAAGACCATTAAGCAATAAATCCTATAAAGATTATAGAGTAGCATCACAGTATATGGAATAGTGGGAAGAGACACACCAGCCCAAAAATAAATGTTTGTAATGATATAGAGGAGAAAGTAATGTTAATATTTCATAGGAGACTTTTGGCAAAGGAAACCAAGAAAGCAAAATACAAAGGCCTATTAAAATGTGTGTATTAAAATAATAGAACAGTAATAATTTTGACGTAGCTGGGCCTTGAAAAGAAGTGTAGAAATATAGTAACAAAGTATTTCAAATACACATCCATGTACTGACTGATATTGTATGAGAGAATACACAAATTATGAGTGCCACAATCACTTTTGCTTTTGAAAATGTTTCTCAAATTAAAATATGCTTATACCATTTTTCCTTTCCTATATCCCACTCTAACACACGGAGTTTCACCTCTACTTAATAGTATTTTAAGAGCACTGGGGAAATGGGCAATTCATTGAATTATTTTAATATCCAAGCTAGACACTGTAGAAATAGAAAGCAACAGATAGGGATTTTACATTGACTAAAGTGTTTGCAATATATTAAGTAAGGTCATGAAAATAAATAGCTAGGAACATACCTGTAATTCAGTACCTTGGGAGACAGAAGATTAAATATCAGAGTTTGAGAAAAAAACATTCTTTGGGAAAGACCTGAGATGATGTAGAATGGAATTGTATTTTTCTAGTATGTGTGAGAACTTAGGTTCCATCTCCAGCACAAAAAACCATTAACCACTTGTAAGTTAACAATACACAGAGAGAGAGAGAGAGAGAGAGAGAGAGAGAGAGAGAGAGAGAGAGAGAGAAAGTGAGAGAGAGAAAGTGAGAGAGAGAAAGTGAGAGAGAGAAAGTGAGAGAGAGAAAGTGAGAAAGAGAAAGTTCATGAAATACTAACTATATGTTGACATAACATAAATTCCTTTATTTTTGAGCATATCAGCACAGTACTTTCATAGGCATGCCAGTTAACATCAGAGATAACCAGATGGTGAGGGATATGTACAACAGCATAAGCAATAGAAGCCAATGTAATTAGGCAAAAGCAGACACCAGTTCTTTTATCACGGGCTTGTTACCCTAACAGATCTGAAAAGCAAGATGCTGACATAAAAGCCAGTCTCAAGAAGATAATGGAAGCATTTAAGGGGGATATAAGCCCTTAAAGTGATACAGGAAAACACAGACAAACAGGTGAACGAAATGAACAAAAGTAGATCTAGATATGGAAATAGAAAAAAAGAAAGAAAGAAAAAATGGAGGCAACTCTGGAGATGGAAAAACCTATGAAATAGATCAGAGTCTATTGAATATTAAAAGTTGTAAGGGAAAAAGGCCAAATAACAAATAAATGCAGACCTATCAGAGTTACACCAGACTTCTCAAAAGTGATTCTAAATTCCAAAGAATACTGGACAGATGTCCTGCAGATCCTAAGAGAAGACAAATGCCAGTCTAGGCTACTATACTCACCAAAACTCCCAATCCTCATAGATGCAGAAACTAAGGTAGTCCATGACTAAATCAAATTTAAACAATATCTTTCTATCACCCCAGCCCTACAGAAGTATACTAGAAGGAAAACTCCAAAGAAAGGTTACTACTTACAGTCAAGAAAACAAACAAAATTAACCCTGTGATAACAAACCCAATAGAAGAGAATTGCATATACAGAATACCACTTTTAAGAACAAAAATAACAGGGAAAATCACTGTTCTTTAATATCTCTAACAACAAATAACTCAGTTCTTCAATAAAAAAGATGCTAACAGACTGGATATTAAAGCAGGATTTTGCTCCATAAAACAAACATACCTCAAAGACAAAGACACTCTTTTACTCTGAGTAAAAGGCTTGAGAAAAGGTTTCCAAGCAAATGATCCCAAGAAACAAGCTGAAATAGCCATTCTAATACCTAATAAAATAGACTCTCAGCACCTCATGGTACCTTCCCCAAAATTGATCATATAATCAGACACCAAACTACCTTCAACTGATATAAGAAGATTGAAATACTCCTTTGCATCCTATCAGAGCATCATGGGAAAAGGACAGATTTCAAAACAACAAAAAGCAATAGAAAATCCACAAACTGATGGATACTGAAAAATCTCTACTCAGTGACAAATTATTCAGGAAATAAAGAATGAAAGAAATTAAATGAAAACAAAGGCATAACAAATCCATACTTATGGGCCACAATGAGTAGAGTGCTAAGAGGAAAATGTATAGCACTAAGTACCTGCCTAAAGAAATTGAAGAGTTCCTCTACTAGCAACTTAACAGCACAATTGAGAGCCCTGGAACAAAATCCAGCAAGCACAACCAAGAGGAGTAGATTGAAGGAAATAGTCATCTCAGGGCTGAAAACAAACAATTAGAAATAAAGATAATGACACAACAAATGAACAAAACCAAGAGCTGATTCTTTGAGAAAATAAACAAGATAAATTAAGTCTTAGTCAAGCTAACTGAAGAACAAATTTTGGATCTTGTCCAAATTAACGAAATCAGAAATGAAAGGGAAATACAACAATTAAGGAGATTAAAGGAAAATAATCACAAAAAGCCTATACTTACTACAAAAGCCTATACTCAACAAAAATGAAAAATTTAATGAAATGGATGAACTTCTAGACAGATAACTATCTAAACAGTTACATGACTCTTAAGGAAATAGAACCAGTTGTTGTGCCCGACCTTGGGGTGTTTCCCTTTCCTGTCACAGAGCCTTTCAGCCTGCTATGGCAAGAAGCTGTTTACACCCTTGGCAGCTGCTCTCAGCCCCTGATTTGGGGCTGGGAATTTCCACAACACAGAGTTTTCCTATTTTCCTGGTTGGGGATTTGCCACCTGCTCTATTACTTTTCCACTGCTTTTGCCTCTTGTATATAAGGAGATCTCTGTAAAGCCCAAACTGCATTCTCTTAAGATGAATGACCCATGTATGTGTTTCTTCTTAAATCTTGCAGACCTATGCCAGGTTCTCAGTGTCGTAATGATACAGGCATCATCTACCAGTCATTAAAATTCTCCCAATCAAAAAAACAAACAAACAAACAAACAAAAAAACTTCTAGGGACAGATGGTGTTTTTTGTGCAGAATTCTTTCAGAACTTCATGAAGACATAATAACAATACTCCTCAAACTATTGCACAAAATTGAAACAGAAGGACACTATATAATTCGTTTATGAAGCCACAATTACTCTGATTCCTAAACCATGCAAAGACCCAAGAAAGAAAGAGAGCTTCATACCAATTTTTCTTATGAATATCAAGGCAAAAAGACTCAATAAAATTGTTGAAAGCCAATTCCAGGAACATATCAAAACTATCATCTACCATGATCAAGTAGGATTCATCCCATGGACAGAGGGATGGTTCAATACATGAAAATCTATGAATTAAATATATTACATAACAAAACTCAAAGAAGAAATCCATATGACCATCTCATTAGATGCAGAAAAAGACTTTGACAAAATATAACACCATTTCATGTTAAAAGTCTTGGATAGATCAGGAATTCAATGTACATACCTAAACATAATAAAAGCAATACAGCAAACCTACAGCTAACACCAAATTAAACATAGAGAAACTTGAAGTAATCCCACTAAAATCAGGGACAAAACAAGGCTGCCCACTTTTGCTCTATTTATTCAATATAGTACTTGAAGTTCTAGCTAGAATAATTTACACAGCAGAAGGAGGTCAAATTGATATAAATTGAGAAGAAAGATGATAAAGTATTAATATATCAGGATGATATGATAGTATACATAATGAACCCCAAAAATCTACCAAGGAATTATTACAGGTAATTAACAACTTCAGCAAAATGCCTGAATATAAAAATTAACTCAAAAAAATCAGTAGCTATCCTCTACTCAAATGCTCAGCAGGCTAAGAAAGAAATTAAAGAAACAATACCTTTCACAATAGTCTCAAATAATATAAATTATTGTGGTGTAACACAAACCAAACAAGTGAAATATCTGTATGACAGGAGTTTCATGTCCCTGAAGAAAGAAATATAATAAGATCTTAGAAGATGTAAAGATGAAGCATGATCATGGATTAACATAGTAAAATTGGCAATCTTATCCAAAGCAGTATATAATTTCAAAGCAATCCCCAGCAAAATTCCAACACATTTTTATAGGTGTTGAAAGAGCAATTTTACACTTCATATGGAATAATAAATAACCCAGATTACTGAAAACAATTCTCAACCATAAAAGAACTTCTGGGGGAATCACCATCCCTGACCTCAAACTGTACTACAGAGCAATAGTGATAAAAAAAACCTAGTCTCAGTACAGAGACAAGGGGGTTGGTGCTCAATGGAATAGAATCAAAGACTCCAAAATAAGTCATCATCCCTTTAGACACTTGATTTTTAACAAAAAATCCAAAACTACAGAGGTAAACAAAGAACTTTCAACTGAGGAATCTTGAATGCTAGAGAAGAACCTCAATAAATTGTCAACATCCTTAGTCATCAAGGAAATACAAGTCAAAAAGACCCTGAGATTCTACTTTACACCAGTCAGAAAGGTATAAAGACAAAAATTCAAGCAACTGCAGATGCTAGCAAGGATGTAGGGAAAAAGGAACATTCCTCTATCACTGGTGGGATTGCAAACTGTTACAACCACTCTGAATGTCAATCTGGAGATTCCTAAGAAAATTGGAAATAATTCTATCTAGAGACCCAGCTATACCACTCCAGGGCATATGTCCAAAAGTTGCTTGATCATATTACAATGACACATGCTCTACTATGTTCACAGCAGCCTTATTTATACTAGTCAGTAGCTGGAAACACTCCAGACGTCTTTCAACTGAAGAATGGATACAAAATATGTAGTTCAGTTACACAATGGAATACCAGCCAGCTATTATAAATAAGGGCATGACGAATTTTTTCAGGCAATGGATGGATCTTGAAAATACCATCCTGAGTGAGGTGACCTAGGCCCCCAGGAACCAATGGGGCTTACCTTAGGGAAAATTCCCAACAGTGGGGAGACAGAACCTGAAGAGACCATCTCCAGTAGATAGGCATGTCCCCTAATTTAAGAATGGGGTCAACTAACGATCTCAAAACTTTTGACCCAGAATTGTTCCTCTCTAAGGGTAATGTGGGGAAAACATGGAGCAGAGAATGAAGAAAGGCCATCCAGAGACTGCCCAAACTTGAGATCCATTCCATGCACATGCACCAAAAATCAACACTATTGCTGGTGCCATGCTATGCTTGCAGACAGTAGTCTGGCATGGCTGTTCTGAGAGGCTCTACCAGCATCTGACAGAGACAGATGCACGTACTTAGAAACAGCCGTTGGACTGACCTCATGGACTCTTATGGAAGAATCATGGAAAAAAAAATTTGAAGTGGATTGCAACTCCAACAGTATCAACTAATAGGACCTCTCGGAGCTCCCAGGGACATTGACCCCTGCTACATATGCAGCAGACGACTGCTTTATCAGGCCTCAGTGGGAGGGGAAATATTTGATCCTGTGGAGGCTTGATGCCACAAAGAAAGGGATGATAAAGGGGTGATGAGGTAATGGGTGGGTGGGGAAGTGGGGGAGCACCCGCTTAGAGGCAAAGGGGAAGGGAGATGGGGTAGAGGGTTTGTAGAAGTAGGCGTAGGAAAGGGGATAATATTTGAAATGTAAATAAACTAATTGAACAAACAAAAATGAAATCTTAGCTCTGTCTTCTACACCATGTTGGCTTCTATGCTGCTGTGCTTCAGGCCATGGTAATAATTACTAAACTTCTGAAAAAGTAAGCCAGTCTGAATTAAATATTGTTCTTCTTGTGTTGTCATGCTCATGGTGTATCTTCACAGCAATATAACTCTAAGGAAAACACAACTTGAAGAATATTAAGGACACATAACTTGATTAGAGAAACCTTCAAATCACACTATATGGTTAAAGAATAGGTATGTAAGTGGAGTCTTGAATACTCAATGAAAATTCTAGAAAAGCTCAGGGAAGTTTCTACTAATGACTTCAAATTTCATTATAAGTTTCTCTCAGAAATACTACATAAGAAGATACTGTCTTCTGCAAGAACCTACCAAAAGCTGCAGTTGATGGTTTATAACACTAATAGTGCTAGGCATAGCTTTTAAGGACTCGCTTGAAACTTATTTCACTTTTATATTTTCCTAAAAATATACCTATAATTGCCTATGTCTTTAAAGACTTTTTTAATATATATTTATCTTTCAACTCTCCTATATATGTACTTACAAGTATCTGTGTGGGATAATAGCTCTTGTTCTACTTTCCTTCAATATATGCCTGTTATTGAGATAGGATAACCTTGAAATATTTGGTGAGAGGAATTTTAGCATATTCAAAAGCAGAACTAACCTTGAGGCCAAGTGGCAAGTGGGAGTTATGATCGTAGTGAGACATCCCATAGGGAAAGTTCCTCAACTATGAATATACTCTGAAAAGTCCATTCATATTTAACCCATTATATATATATATATATATATATATATATATATAATCTTTCTTGTGATCCACAGGGATTTTCAAATATGGCATTCATAATTACTTGATGTTTATTAATGAAAAATAATAGAATATATATTTCTATTATATATGTGCATTTGTATACAAGAGCCCACAATGACAGTGGTGGAATATGACAGTGGTGGAATAAAGCTCCTACAGGTAAAATAATAGGTAGGTATGAACCGTTATATATTGTAGATTTGTACCAAACTCTGGCTCTGGTTGTTCACAAGAACCATAAGTACTTTTAGCTGAGCTGCCTGCTTAGCCCCTGAGTTATATATATACTATTATGCATTTTATTCTATTATACTAGTTATATATATATATATATATATATATATATATATATATATTACTTAATATGAAAATGTACCTTGCTACTAAAATTAAAATGAAGAATGAGATATGCAAATCCTATTGCTTTTAATACAACTTCTTCACATCAAGTACACAAAACCAGTTATTTTCCTGGCCTACTTTCATCCAATGAAGATAAATCACATTGTTAGTTTATATTTTGGCTTTCAATGCACTTTCAAATTATGTAAAACTATTTTCCTTCTTGCGATCCATGTTATACTTAGTGTTTTTGAAATATGGCATTCATAATTACTTAATGTTTATTAATGAAATATAGTAGAGTATACAGTGACTTTTCCTCAGTGATTTTAGTGCTGCCTCTAAATTCATAAGCCAAAGATTAAATTAGTATTGGAGAATCTGTTTCATACTGCTGCCTAATATTGTGTTTTCAGTTAAAATTTTCTACTGTTTTATATATGAAATACTTACCTGAGTCACACAATTGCAATAAACATAAAAAAACAAACTAAAAATGTTAAGGTTTAGTTTGTGAAACAGCAAAGTTCTTAACGAATTTTAGGCAATGTAGAAATACAAGCACTTAGTTCTACAGATTTTGTTTCTAAATAACCCAGATATCCCTTAATAAAGGAATGGATACAAAGAATGTGGAATACCTACACAATGGAGTAGTACTCAGCTATTAAAAATAATGATTCATGATGTTCAAAGGCAAATGGGTAGATATAGACAATATCTGAGTGAGGTAACTCAGTCATAAAAGAACACACATCATAATTATTCACTGATAAGTGGCTATTAGGGAAAGAGCTTGGCATACCGACAATACAACTCATGGACCAGATGAAGCTCAAAAGGAAGACGAAAGAGTGGATACTTCGGTCGGACTCAGAAGGGGGAACAACATTATCAAGGGAAGTAGAGGATGGGAGAGACTTGGGAGGAAGGGAGGAGAAGGAGGGGGAAAAGAGGGGCAGAATCATGTATGGGAGGAAATGGAGGAGATGTATAGAGGGTCAAGAAATTGAAAAGAGGTGCATAACAATGAAGGATGGGGTACAGGGTGTAGCCACCAGCAAATCCCAGATGCCAGGAAGCAAGAGTCTCTCAGGACCCCATAGAGATGACATTAGCTGAAATATCCCACAAGGGGGAGGGAGAAAAGGAAAAAAGTATAAATAAAAAATAAATATACTTTCTTTCAAAGCCTATAGATTGACTAATAATATGCTCCTGATTAGAGAGGGACAGGAGGCAAATTTGTGATGAGAAATTGTAACATCAGATGCAAACCACTAATTTTCAAGTGTTAGATCCAAAATAAGGAAGACTAGAAAGAACAAATGGGTAGTAATTTTTTCCTCTTAAATATTAACCATGAACCATTGAAGGATAATGTAGTTTCATAGTTCTGAAATTTTGGACATATTTATGTTTCAATAGACATGGGATTACACATAACTCATTCACCATCTAAAAGATAAATTTCAGGGAGGCATCAGCACATACAGTATCATACCTAGAACACTTTCATTGTTTTTGTATGCTTTCATAAATAATATACTCTTTAAGACTGTATAAGTATTGTTAATTTATCAAACAGACCAGGGACAGTACAAGCAGCTGCAAAGGAAACATTTTTTATTACTGAATTAATAATTCCCCACCAGACCAGAAGGGACCATTATCTCTCTTGATAAGGTAGCATATTGTTATTTGGCTAAGCTAAGCTGGGTGCTCTAAATTGTAATGAAACGGACAATCAAAGGACAGCAGTTGGACGTTGGTATTTCACTTGACAAAGTACTTGTTTACCCTGATTTTGAATGGCTTATATCATTTCGAAAATACTGCTGTGTCCTGTCATGGAATATTTCCAAAGACTTCAATAACAGAATAACAAACCATGCTTCTGCTTTTATCTATGAGTTTTATCCAACTTTCAGTCTGCTTACAAAGTTAAATTATAAATGTCAGAAGACACTGAAATTCTAAGATTAGTGATCAAAATATTTCCAAATACCAATAACATTAGTGACTTAAAAATGATTTTACTGATGACCTTTGAAATAAAAAGGATCAAAAAATTTTACTTTTTGCTTACTGAGTAATTTTATTTTGAGTTTCTAGTGACAGATTTTATAACATCTTATTTATTTATTTCAATAATCACAATCAACATTACTTATATAAAATATATTACTATAGCGTACTCTTTATTGTGTGAATGAGTATGACATGAGAATAACTATATATAGCAAGTGAACTACAATAAATACTGAGTTTTGTATGAATTTATACTTTCTTTACTGGAAGTGATTTGAAAAAAGATTCAACAACATCAAAGAGTCACATTTAAAGTCTACAACTTAAGGCTGTAGAGATGACTAAATGGATATGAGCATTATTGTGTTTTATTTTAGTAGAATAATATTAGTTTTATGTCCATTGTTTCTGTGTGAAGGTGTCAGATCTCTGGAACTACAGTTAACACAGGTGTGAGCTGGCAGGGCAGAGAATTAAACCATGATCCTCTGGGAGAGCAGCTGGTGCCCTTGAATCTACAGCCAGCACTGCTATTTTTGAAGGTGACCTGTAGAGGCTTGTGCTAATTATGCTACCCAAAAACCTGTTTGCAGTATCCTGCACATGGAGTGAAAGGAAGGCTGCCCACAGTTAGTTTTTTACTGGTAAATAAAGTCAAAGACTGAGCAAGGAGACAGAGGTAGGACTTTTCATTTTACTACAAAGGGACTGAGGAATGAGGAAGAGGGAATTCCAACATGATGAGGGCATTGAAGAAGGCCGACTCCCAAAAGGTGTAGGAAAATGAGACAGCCTACATGTAGGTGCACAGAAAAAGTGGCCCCAGGAGGGCAGACCAGCAGGATACTGGGCAGTAATGATAAAACAAAGATCTAGTAATTATCCTGTATATCAAGGGGAGTGTGTGTTAGCCACCTGGAATTAAGAAGTGACCCAGCCATTGAGTTGTTTAAGGTATTTAAAATATAAGGCTGTGTATGTGTCTTTCTCAATATCCAGAACATTGAGGCAGTAGCAAGAGTCGAGCACATGTACCCACTGGAAAGTATAGAGCATATTAACATAATACTTTATAGAACATATTACCATAATACCACAACAGTGACCAAGGTTCAGTTTCCAGCGGCCTTATAAAAGCTCACAACCATCTCTAATCACAGTTCAAGGCTGTCTTGTGCCATTTTAACCTTTGCTAACACTACATAAGCAAAAGGTACACATACATACACACATGCAGACCATACAACAATATAAATAAGATAAAATTATTAAATGTTTTAAAAGTTTAAAACATAAAAATAAGGTATACAATTAAGAGGACTTTTACAGTCTTTATAATTCTAATGAAAGCATCGCTATGGAATGAAAACTGTTGCAAACCAACCAAAATTTTGAAATTTTTCTAGGATATTTGTTGATTGCTATGCATGCCACTTATACGCTTGAAATATGAAAACATTTCAGAGCCTGCCCCACATGTGGCCCATATGTTTACAGCCATCAGAACTAGATTGATGAAGCTAAGAAGTGCATGCTGACAGGTACAGGATATAGATTTCTTCTGAGAGACACAGCCAGAGCATGTCAAATACAGAGATGAATGCCAGCAACAAACCACTGAACTGAGAACAGGCACCCCAGTTGAAGAAATCAGAGAAAGGACTGAAAGAGCTGAAGGGGCTTGAGACCCCATATGAACAACAATGTCAACCAACCAGAGCTTCCAGGGACTAAACCACTACCCAAAGACTATACATCAACTGACCCATGGCTCCAACTGCATATGCAGCAGAGGATGGCCTTGTTAGGCGCCAATGGAAGGAGAAGCCCTTGGTCCTGCCACGGTTGGATCCCCAGTGTAAGGGAATGTTGTGGCGGGGGGCAGGAAGAGGGAGGTGGATGGGGAGAGGAACACTCTTATAGAAGAAGGAGAGGTGGAGGGGATAGAGGGTTATGGACAGGAAACCGGGAAATGGAATAACATTTGAAATGTAAATAAAGAAATATCCAATAAAAATAAATAAAAGCAATTAGATAAAAAAATAAAATACATACCGTGTTGTGTATTTTTAAATATTTGCCTTGAAAAAAAGTTACAAATGTGCAGAGCTCTCAGACAGGTATAAGAACTGGTGAGGTGGGCATGCTAAAACCCTGGTATCTCAGTGATTGAGTAGAGCTGACTTCTTACCTGCTCTGGAACGTTAACCCCAACGTCCAACTAAGAAGACCTCAGGCAGTCAGTCACATAACACAGCTCTTAGAAGGCCTCTCCCATGCTAACAGAGCATCATTGTACCCTCAGCCATCAGCTAATGACCTTCGCTCCTAGATATTCTTGTATCCTTCCACAAAATCATTATAATCGCTGGCTCACCCAGAATAAAGCATATGCATTAATATCCAGAACCAATAAAGAAACATGAACAAGCTAAGATCACCTCAGAGAGCTGCTTCATTAGAGATGGCCAATGGGAAGGCCTTTGCATAGATAAGACTAAAGAAAAGGCTTTCTCTCTTCTCCTGCAACTAAGGCACTCAGAGTTAGCTCCCAATTGGATTGGATCCTGTTCATCTGGGACCCTACTCTCCCCTTCAGTCTAGCATGCAATGGAATTCTCAGGGATATGGGGATGCCCTGCCCCCTGCTTCCTGACTTCCTCTCCAGGCAGTAAATTGGAGAGGCCACGTACCCCAAAGGCAGCCTTCGTTCATCTCAGACAAAACTTTCCTCTTTCTGGTCTGGTGAACAGCAATGATCTCATACCGTCAAAGGGGCTTCATACTCTGCCATCTCTCTGAGCTGGTATATTGGCATTATCCAGACATGGCTGGCTAAGAGAGGCTGAATCTGGGACTCACACCAATGGCACAAATAAATACTGTACACTACCCATTACAGCTGCAAGATTAATATCCACAAATCGTACATACTAGAGCTGCCCCATACAATCCTGTAGGATAGACTTTTTGAAAGAAAACATTGGTTTATCAACATGTAGAATGCTAGTCAACATCCATTCGTCAATTTGTCAATAAAAATAATAATGTCATAAAATTAACATACGACCAATATTATTATTTACCTTGAGATCATAAAAATATGATGTCATAACAAGATTCAAAAATGAAAATATACTAATCATAAAAAACATTTTAATTATAAAATGATTACTGAAAGCCATTGTAATAGCTACTGTCTCACTTGATATTATAGTGCAACACTCCATTATTTAAATATTAAATCTCCTCACCATGGTGTAGCTGTGTGCCACCTTCATTAATTCAATACATCCTTGAGCGTCTGCAAATGCCCGGATTCCTAAGCAGTTGGATGGATGAAGAAGTTTCATGAGGAAGTGACAACACACTTCGACCACTTGAGGGAGCTGGAGAAGGCACGCGGCTGCAAGAAGGTTTTCAATAGTGTCCTCTTTTAATTCCAAGCAACCTAAAGTAAAACAGAAAAAACAAACAAACAAACAAACAAAAAAAAACAGAAACAAGAACAAAAGCATATGAGACTTGTGCTTTTGCATTTTTCACATGACTAATGTTGTAACTAGATCTTTCCTCACTTAAGTTGGGATGTTTGACCGTCCTAATAACGTGTCTGTCTTATGCAGGCGACATAGCTACTCTTAATAGCTACGACAGTACATGAAGAACTAACATTCTCTAAGAGGTATTTTCAATCACTCTTTCCTAAGGATTGACAATATTTCACCTGATAGATGGAAGATATTTCAAGTCCATGTCATGGGACTGTCAGCTAAAGGGAAGGTTAGATATTAAAAGAAGTAACACACTTAAACCTCCCGCCATGCATGCATGCCCTCACCTCCTAGCTGTTACAAGTGACAAGTAAACCCAACAGGATGGGGAGGGCAAAACACAGGACAGACGTCTACTGTTACTCAGAACTTGGACAGCGTGGTGCACACTAGATCACTATCTTAAAATGTTATTAAATAGAAGACATAATAAAATAAATATTTGAATATGCCTAATAACAATTCATTATATATATGTGTGTGTGCTTATAAAAGTAATTTTAAGGTTAAAAAAAAGTAATTTTAAATAGAGAAAATATTAAAAACATCTTGAAATCTATAATAATGCACTAAAAATTGAGTCTTCTGTTCTAATAATTGAGTCTAATTCAAACTTTGTAGTTACATGCAATTCTAAAAAATACTGCCATTATATAATATCTTTGGGGAAATATTTTCTAAATTATTTAATAAAATCATCAAAAAACTGGAAATATATCTTCTAAACAAAGATGTGAAAGTCAGATAAATGTTAAGGTATGTACTTAATGGTATAACTCTCTCTGATTTGAAATAGCAAAGAGATAAATATCTTAAATTGCATATTCTCTCAGAAGAATTCTCCCAGGCTTTGCTCGCTATTTGTGGGAAGATGTGCTTTCCAGAACTATCTGGCTGCAGTCTGAGAACTTTTGCTCAGAAGAATAGAAACTACTGAACTTTCACACTTAGGCAGAATATATGTTTCCTTCTCTGAGACTGGAACATTTGTACATTAGAGGTTGCCTAGGTGACCAGCCTCTAATATAAAATTTCTAGTTATTGAGTCAGTAATGAGCCTCCTTGTCTAGTGCAACTTTACATATTTTTATGTAAATGACTACATGAGTAGACTGAGTCCCTCATTCTTGCACTGAATTAGAGGTTCAGGAAATGTGGACCTCCTGTTCTCTGAATTTATCTGATGGGTCTTTCTCCCTTTCTCGGTGTGATTCACATTCTTGTTGCCATAATAAATTATGGGCTTTGATGGGAATAACAATAAGCAAGATGTTAAGTCATTTCATGACTCACTCACTGTATTCAGATGTAAGTTTTGAAAATTTTCACCTATAATACTCTGACCATAAAAGTTAGAGTTTTGAGCTTAAATGACACATTTGTTAGTGTTTTATTCATCACAAATTTTAATCAATTTTAATTATATTCAACATTCTAGAAACATTTTAATGGAAATGCAAAATGTGATTCTATTATTGTAATGAGTATGCAATAAACCCAGACAATCCAAAATTTTAAAAAAATCAAACTAACAAAAAACACTTATAGATTTAGTATAAAGCAAGTATAATTAAACTGAATATGATTGCTTCTAACAAAAAGAAGCATATCAATGGAAAAAATAAAATATCACTAAATAATAACATTCAAAATCATAAAATTACATGAAAAGCAATGGAGAAAAGTGAGTTGAAAGGAAGATAATCACTGAATAAATAACCATGAACAAACCATGTAATGCATTTTATAAACCTCATAGTATATAAAATTTACTCAAGAAATATTATAAGCATAAAAGTTAAATCCTAATGATAAATATTCTTTAAAAATAAGAGAAAATATTTGTGACCTTTAGTCAATGAAATATTTTAGATAAATATCAAAGTATAATACTATAAGAACAGAAGAAATTTGACTACATGAAATTCATTTCAAAAGACACTACCTTAGCCTTGAATTAGGAAGGTACCTACAAATCATATACCTAGTAAATGATTGTCCAGATTGTACCAAATCTCAAAAATCCAACAATCAGAATAAAATCATACAAAGGCTTCGATGTTTAACCTTTTTACAGGTGAACTCTAAGTAAAATGACCTGTGTTCTGATCATGGATTACAATGTTTTGTTTTATTTAATTTGGGGACTGCAGCGTTTTCTCCTGTTGTAGAATAGTTTCCTCTGAGATTGAAACATTGCATCCAGAAAGGAAGATGCTTAAGCAGGAAGATAAACAACTCAAAGGAGCTTGAGGAAGTTCCTGAAATGACCAATTCACTAGCCCAGTACAAACAGGAAAAGCTCTCACACAGAGCAGCTGAGCTGGAAGGAAGACTCTTAAGAGGAAGGCTGAGAATCAGCCAGTTCCCTGAAAGACCTTGAGTGCTGCTTCTTTCTCTTGCTGTCTTTGATAACCTGCCCAGCATGTGAGCCTCCCAAGAACGTATTTCACTAACCATCCACTCCTTCAGCTTGCCCTGTAGATGGCTCTGCAGCCTCTCACTTGCCCACCTGAATCGTTGTGAATGGAAAACACCAGACAATCGTAATATTTTTTTTCTGTAAAAGCAGATTGCATTCTTTTTTTTTTTTATTAACTTGAGTATTTCTTATATACATTTCAAGTGTTATTCCCTTTCCCGGTTTCCGGGCAAACATCCCCCTCCCCCCTCCCCTTCCTTATGAGTGTTCCCCTCCCAAACCTCCCCCCATTGCCGCACTCCCCCCACTAGTTCAATGGGGGTTCAGTCTTAGCAGGACCCAGGGCTTCCCCTTCCACTGGTGCTCTTACTAGGATATTCATTGCTACCTATGGGGTCAGAGTCCAGGGTCAGTCCATGTATAGTCTTTAGGTAGTGGCTTAGTTCCTGGAAGCTCTGGTTGCTTGACATTGTTGTACTTTTGGGGGCTCGAGCCCCTTCAAGCTCTTCCAGTTCTTTCTCTGATTCCTTCAACTGGGGTCCTAATCTCAGTTCAGTGGTTTGCTGCTGGCATTCGCCTCTGTATTTGCTGTATTCTGGCTGTGTCTCTCAGGAGCGATCTACATCCGGCTCCTGTCGGTCTGCACTTCTTTGCTTCATCCATCTTATCTAATTGGGTGGCTGTATATGTATGGGCCACATGTGGGGCAGGCTCTGAATGGGTGTTCCTTCAGTCTCTGTTTTAATCTTTGCCTCTCTCTTCCCTGCCAAGGGTATTCTTGTTCCACTTTTAAAGAAGGAGTGAAGTAATCACATTTTGATCATCTGTCTTGAGTTTCGTTTGTTCTAGGGATCTAGGGTAATTCAAGCATTTGGGCTAATAGCCACTTATCAATGAGTGCATACCATGTATGTCTTTCTGTGATTGGGTTAGCTCACTCAGGATGATATTTTCCAGTTCCAACCATTTGCCTACGAATTTCATAAACTCGTTGTTTTTGATAGCTGAGTAATATTCCATTGTGTAGATGTACCACATTTTCTGTATCCATTCCTCTGTTGAAGGGCATCTGGGTTCTTTCCATTTTCTGGCTATTATAAATAAGGCTGCGATGAACATAGTGGAGCACGTGTCTCTTTTATATGTTGGGGCATCTTTTGGGTATATGCCCAAGAGAGGTATAGCTGGATCCTCAGGCAGTTCAATGTCCAATTTTCTGAGGAACCTCCAGACTGATTTCCAGAATGGTTTTACCAGTCTGCAACCCCACCAACAATGGAGGAGTGTTCCTCTTTCTCCACATCCTCGCCAGCATCTGCTGTCACCTGAGTTTTTGATCTTAGCCATTCTCACTGGTGTGAGGTGAAATCTCAGGGTTGTTTTGATTTGCATTTCCCTTATGACTAAAGATGTTGAACTTTTCTTTAGGTGTTTCTCAGCCATTCGGCATTCCTCAGCTGTGAATTCTTTCTTTAGCTCTGAACCCCATTTTTTAATAGGGTTATTTGTTTCCCTGCGGTCTAACTTCTTGAGTTCTTTGTATATTTTGGATATAAGGCCTCTATCTGTTGTAGGATTGGTAAAGATCTTTTCCCAATCTGTTGGTTGCCGTTTTGTCCTAACCACAGTGTCCTTTGCCTTACAGAAGCTTTGCAGTTTTATGAGATCCCATTTGTCAATTCTTGATCTTAGAGCATAAGCCATTGGTGTTTTGTTCAGGAAATTTTTTCCAGTGCCCATGTGTTCCAGATGCTTCCCTAGTTTTTCTTCTATTAGTTTGAGTGTGTCTGGTTTGATGTGGAGGTCCTTGATCCACTTGGACTTAAGCTTTGTACAGGGTGATAAGGATGGATTGATCTGCATTCTTCTACATGTTGCCCTCCAGTTGAACCAGCACCATTTGCTGAAAATGCTATCTTTTTTCCAGTGGATGGTTTTGGCTCCTTTGTCAAAAATCAAGTGACCATAGGTGTGTGGGTTCATTTCTGGGTCTTCAATTCTATTCCATTGGTCTATCTGTCTGTCTCTGTACCAATACCATGCAGTTTTTATCACTATTGCTCTGTAATACTGCTTGAGTTCGGGGATAAAATCTATATTCAACAAAACTTGAAAATCTTCAGGAAATGGACAATTTCCTAGACAGATACCAGGTATCGAAGTTAAATCAGGAACAGATAAACCAGTTAAACAACCCCATAACTCCTAAGGAAATAGAAGCAGTCATTAAAGGTCTCCCAACCAAAAAGAGCCCAGGTCCAGACGGGTTTAGTGCAGAATTCTATCAAACCTTCATAGAAGACCTCATACCAATATTATCCAAACTATTACACAAAATTGAAACAGATGGAGCCCTACCGAATTCCTTCTACGAAGCCACAATTACTCTTATACCTAAACCACACAAAGACACAACAAAGAAAGAGAACTTCAGACCAATTTCCCTTATGAATATCGACGCAAAAATACTCAATAAAATTCTGGCAAACCGAATTCAAGAGCACATCAAAACAATCATCCACTATGATCAAGTAGGCTTCATCCCAGGCATGCAGGGATGGTTTAATATACGGAAAACCATCAACGTGATCCATTATATAAACAAACTGAAAGAACAGAACCACATGATCATTTCATTAGATGCTGAGAAAGCATTTGACAAAATTCAACACCCCTTCATGATAAAAGTCCTGGAAAGAATTGGAACTCAAGGCCCATACCTAAACATAGTAAAAGCCATATACAGCAAACCAGTTGCTAACATTAAACTAAATGGAGAGAAACTTGAAGCAATCCCACTAAAATCAGGGACTAGACAAGGCTGCCCACTCTCTCCCTACTTATTCAATATAGTTCTTGAAGTTCTAGCCAGAGCAATCAGACAACAAATGGAGATCAAGGGGATACAGATCGGAAAAGAAGAGGTCAAAATATCACTATTTGCAGATGACATGATAGTATATTTAAGTGATCCCAAAAGTTCCACCAGAGAACTACTAAAGCTGATAAACAACTTCAGCAAAGTGGCTGGGTATAAAATTAACTCAAATAAATCAGTTGCCTTCCTCTATACAAAAGAGAAACAAGCCGAGAAAGAAATTAGGGAAACGACATCCTTCATAATAGACCCAAATAATATAAAGTAACTCGGTGTGACTTTAACCAAGCAAGTAAAAGATCTGTACAATAAGAACTTCAAGACACTGAGGAAAGAAATTGAAGAAGACCTCAGAAGAGGGAAAGATCTCCCATGCTCATGGATTGGCAGGATTAATATAGTAAAAATGGCCATTTTACCAAAAGCAATCTACAGATTCAATGCAATCCCCATCAAAATACCAATCCAATTCTTTAAAGAGTTAGACAGAACAATTTGCAAATTCATCTGGAATAACAAAAAACCCAGGATAGTTAAAGCTATCCTCAACAATAAAAGGACTTCAGGGGGAATCGTAATATTTAAAATCACCCAGATGACGCAACTGTGGGGCACATAATCTACCCTCATAAACTAGTCACTTATTTTATGTTGGAACTCTTCAGGCAGTTGAGGCCTCTCCCATATCTAACATCTTCGTGGCCTAAATTCTGCACATCCTCTCTCTTTACTGTCTTGCGGAAAAAAGTCATTTCTCTTCTCTTGTGTTCTCCTCTTGGTCCTGGGCCATTGGACTGGAAAGGATCGGAAATGCTCTTGGACCCAGAAAAACTGCCTCCTGATCATCACTCAGCATTTGGCTTCTTGTAGTCTTTATTAGCCAATCAAGTAATTAGGGGAAATCCCCCTACACATAGTTAGCACAGAAGCTGCTGCTGGGTTTCTGAAACTCCACAAATACTTTGAGAAATGGTTTCGCACTTTGACTTCTTCTAACACTTAACTGTTCTACCATGATTCAGCTGAGGCTAAATAAAAGAATACATTACGCTATCATATGTGTATTGACACATTGACAAGTCCTAGAAGGAGTGGAACTGTATCCAAGAAAACACATCACAGTAATAAGGAAGATGTTATTAAAATATGCAGAAACATGATTATCTAAGAAATGGTGGCGAGTAGAAAGAAATTTTTCTGAAAATTAATACAAATTTTCCAAGTCACTAAAACTCTTTACAAGTTCTGAAAAATAGTGTTCTTATGCATTCAGGCAAAAAGGGAGATATATACACATGTATACACGTTCAGTTTGGGGTGGAAGCAGAGAAAATTTATGTCAGATACAGAATCCTAAAAATGAAGGTTTATTTTGTAAGCACCCAGGGAGGTGACCAGTTCCAGATCTGAACTGTGTTCCTAAAGGGATATTGTGCCACATTTTGAAAGGATTGGGGAGCTGCAGTGTCAGCCAATTGTATTTTGTATTATTTTGTATTTAAGCATTATGCGTTAAGCAGGTGAGTACCCTTTGAAGACTGGACCATATCAAGTGCACCTGCCTTCAGTCCTTAACTCATTCTCCTAGGCATTAGGTCAAGAGCTCAGAGTGACGAGGGGACAAAGGAGCAGGTCAGCCTCTTGTAGTTAATCAGAGCATAACAAGTCATTGGATATATATAATTACATCTTAGGCACCTTGGTTTAGATAACAGTGATTAGTCTTTACTGGTTAAAAGGCAATTAAAGAAAACACTTTGGAGAAGTGGGACAGGTGTTTGTTTCTAGGCCTGGGAACGTGAACTTGTTTGATGCTGCCAGTCAGACAAGAAAATATCCTTGAGATGTCTGGACTCCAGACAACTGTTTACAACAGAAATTGTTCAGCTATTGGGAAGTCGCCAGGTTCCCTAGGATCTGGGACCTTAAATTTCATCTCTACCTATGATTAAATGAAGTTGGAAAATGAAATGGCACTACTTAGAACAAGTTTATTTTGCTTTTTTTCCAAATGTAAACATTTATTTAGAAATATATGTAGTATATATAAATAGGTGTGTAACAAAAATAATGAAGAAGTCATGAAATTTGAAGTAGAGAAAGTAGGGGTTTATGAAGGAAAATGGATTTGAAAAGTGTATTATAATCTCAAATAGAAAAAGAGGAGCAGGGCAGAAAGAAGAAGAAAGAAGAAGAGGAAGTGGAGGAGGAAGAGGAAGAGGAGGAGGAGGAGGAGGAGGAGGAGGAGGAGGAGGAGGAGGAGGAGGAGAAGGTCAAAGAAAAAAAATCCAAAGAAAGATTTTGCAACAAAAGAATGAGATCTTTTTCCCTTTTTTTTTTTTAAATTTTTTATTAGATGTACTTCTTTACTTACATTTCAAACGTTATTCCCCTTCCCGGTTTCCTGTCCATAAACCCCCATCCCTTCCCCTCCCCCTCCCCCATACGGGTATTCTCCCTATACATCTCCCTTATTCCCCCCCCCCAAGATTCCAAAGGACATAAGAAAATTTTGTTGTAGTCATTGCTTTGAGAATTATTACGGTTTTGTGGATGCATACAAATGTCAAATTGAGCAAAATTTTATTTACTATTATATTAATTGTTTAATTAATTTTTGTGACAGGGTTTTACTTAGACTTTCCAAACATTACCTTCCTATCTATCCAAGGCTACTCTCAAATCACTTATTTCCTCTTCCATATTGAGAAGTGGTAAGAATATAGAAGTTCGGTTCAGTTTATACAATTTACTTACTAATAAATACTTAAAGTAGATATAATATAAAAACTCAACAATTGTACAGCTTACATTATTCCTGGTAATATTTTATACATAAATACATTTTATCTTATTAAAAACTGGTTAAAATATCTATGACTTATACAATTATTATATGAGGTAAATGTATTCAAATAATATGTTTTTAATGTTTTTGAGCATGTCGTGTATTATGATATTTTTCTATAGTCCTATGTTGAATAATCATAGGGTAAATTATTGTTAATTTTAGTGATTAAATTAAACTATGATCATTACCTGTCTCAAAGAGTTAAAGTGCTTTATTCTTTTCAACCTAGAATATATCCAGTGGTAGAGAACATTTTTAAAAGCCAGAGGCACAAATGGAATAACAGTAAGTGTTCAGCTTGAATGCTCACAAATTGAGCTAGCTCATGCATGATATATTTCTTTATATATCTATAACTTGACCATTTATTTAACATACTTAGATGCTAAAAAGGCAAAAGTATTTTACTTTAAAGTGTCTAAAATATGTGAATACGGATAATGTGGAGAAAATGTAATTTTATGCTGTTATTTAAAGTTTACCTTGGAGGCATAGTATTTCTGAGTAGGTTTTGTAAAAGGCAAATTCTATAAGTCGGAACACTTGGCTTCTATTATAGTTTGAATTGTAAATGTCCCCCACAGGGTTAGGCCTAGATCCTTCATTTCCAGCATGCAGCATTACTTTGAAAGCTGTGAGAACTTTAGAAGGTGATCTGGCTTGCAGAGGTAAGTCACTATTGTGATGTATTGCTGGCTTTATTTCCCCTTTTTCTAGTTTCTCAGCTTCCTGCTATAGCCTAATGAAGGAAACTTAGAAGTATGCTTCCAGCACCATAAACTCTGTATTTTAAAATATCTTTATTGTTGTTGTTGTTGTTGTTGTTGTTGTTATATTTACAATCCAGCCGCTGCCTTCCCTTCCCATTCCCTGCTCTCACAGTTATTCATCCCATTCCTCCTCCACCCTGTCTCCAAGAGGATGATGTCCCACCACCAACCTTCCTCCCTCACTGAAGCCTCAAGTCTTGAGAGAATTAAGCAAATATTCTCAAACTGAGGTCAGACCACGCAGTTGTCTGTTACACATGAATGGGGGTGGGGGGCTCAGGCTAGCTTTTGTATGCTGTCTGGCTGGTGTCTTGGTGTCTGAGAGATTTCAGAGGTCCAGATTAGTTACGATTGCTTGTCTTCCTATGGGGTTGTCCTCTTCCACTTCGTCCATCCTTCCCCTAATTTAACCATAGGGATCTTTACTTCAGTCCATCGGTTGGGTGTGAGTGTCTGGGTCTGTGTCAGTCAGCTGCTGGTAGGACCTCTCAGAGGACCGCCATGCTAGTCTCCTGTCTGTAAGCACATCCCAGCAACAGTAATAGTGACAGGCCTTGGTGTCACCCAATGAGATGGATCCCCAGTTGGGCCAGTCACCGGACCACATTTCCCTCAGTCTCTTCTCCATTTTTGTCCCTGCAGTTCTTTTAGACAGGAACACTTCTTACAATTTTGACTATGAATTGGTAACCTCTTCCCTTCACATGAGGCTCTCTTGATCTACTGGAGGTAGAATTTTCAAATTCCCTCTCCCAATTGTTGGGCATTTTCTCTAAGGTCCCTCACTTGGACCCTTCTGCTCTTTAATCTTGAGTTCTGTAGACTGTATACTAGGAATTTTGTACTTTTTGTCTAATATCTACCTATTAGTGAGTTCATACCATGCATATACTTTTGGGTCTGAGTTACCACTCTCAGGATAATATTTTCTATTTCCATCCTGCACACCTCATGATGCTCTCATTCTTAATAGCTGAATAATTGAATTAATTGTATAAATGAATCACATTGTCAATATCCATTCTTCTGTTGAAGAAATTCTGACTTCAAGCTATCACAGATAAGTCTGCTGTGAACATAGTGTAACACATGCCCTATGGGATGATGGGGCATCTTTTGGGTCTATGTCCAAGAGTGATATAACTGGTTCTTCAAGTCCAGGTCTATTTCCAATATCTTGAAGAACTGCCAGATTGATTTTCAGAGGAATTGCAACAGTTTGCAGCCCCACCAGCAATGGACAAGTGTTTCTTTTTCTCCACATCCTTGCCAGCATGTGCTGTCACCTGAGTTTTTTTTTATCTCTGTCATTCTGATTGGTGTAAGGTAGAATCTCAGGGTCATTTTGATTTTCATTTCCCTGATAACTAAGGACTTTGAAGATTTCTGTAAATGTTTCTTGGGCATTTGAGATTCTTCTGTTGTAATTTTCTGTTTGGCTTTGTACTTCATATTTTAAAAAATTACTCTATTTTTTGCACTCCAGATTATATCCCCCTCCCGTTCCACCCTCTGACTGTTCTATATTCCATGCCTCCTTTCCCTGTCTCAATGCGGATGCCCCCACCTCAATTTTTTTAATTTCACTTTTCTTGGATATTTTGTGTATTTGTATTTCAAATGATTTCCCCTTTACCCCCTTTCCCATTGCCCCTTCCCCCTGCTTCTATGAGGATGCTCTCACTCCCACCCACACCAACCTTACCACCCTGGCATTACCCTACATTGGAGAAATACGCCTTCACAAGGGCTTTTCCTTCTATTGATGTGGGACAATGCCATCCTCTGCTATGTATGGCCTGAAGGCATGGGTCCCTCCATGTGTACTCATTGGTTAGTGGCTTAGTCCCTGGAAACTCTAGTGGGATCTGGTTGGTTGATATTGTTATTCATCCTATGGTGTTACAAACCCCTTTAGTTCCTTCAGTCTTTCACTCCCAATTTTCTTAATTGGGGTATTTGGTTTTTTAGAGGTTAGCTTCTTATAATCTATATATTTTGAATGTTACCCCTTATTAGATGTGAGTTAGTGAAGATTTTCCCCAATTTGCAGGTTGCCAATTTGTCCTATTGATTGTGTCCTTTGCCTTACAGAAAGCTTTTCAATTTCATAAGGTCCCATTTATCAATTATTGATCCCAGATCCTGAGCCATTGGAGTTCTGTTTAGGAAATTTCTCCCTGTGCCAATGTGTTCAAGGTTCTTTCCCAGTTTCTCTTCTGTTTAGTTCAGTGTACCTGGTTTTATGTTGAAGTCCTTGATCCACCTGGACTTGAGCTTTGGGCAAGGTGACAAATATGGATTTACTTTCATTTTCCTACATACAGACTGCCAGTTAGTCCAGCAACATTTACCGAAGATAATTACTTTTGTTTTCCATTGTATGTTATTGTCTTCGTTGTCAAAGATCAAATGTCTATAATTTTCTGGGCTTATTTCTGTGTCTTCAATTCTATTCCACTAGTCAGCCTATCTGCCTCTGTACTGAGACCATGTGTTTTTTATTTTGTTTGTTTGTTTTGTTTTTTTTTTTTTGATTACTATTGCTCAGTTTGAAGTGAGGGATAGTGATTACCCCAGAAGTAACTTATTCTGAAGAATTGTTTTTGTTATCCTGGGATTCTGATTTGCCATTTAAAATTGAAGATTTCTTTTTCCATGTTTGTGAAGAATTGTGTTGAAATGTAGAGGAGGCTTTAATTGAATCTGTAGATTCCTTTTGTCGGATGGCAATTTTTACTATGATAATTATACCAATTCATAATCATGGAAGATCTTTCCATCTTCTGATTTCTTTAATTTCTTTTTTCAGGGATTTGAAGTTATTTTTCTAAAGATGTTTCACTTGCTTGGTAAGAGTTATACAGATATTTTATACTGTTTGTGGCTCTTTTGAAGGGTGTTGTTTCCCTAATTTCTTCCTCAGACCGTTTATCATTTGTATAAAGGAAGGCTATGGATTATTTTATTTTAGATAATTTTATAGCCAGCCACTATGCTGGAATTGTTTAGCAGCTGTAAAAGTTCTTTTGTAGAATTTTTGGGGTTGCCTATATATACTATCTTATCATCTGCAAAGAGTTCTTGAATTCTTTATCCAATTTATTCCAGCAAATCTTCATTTGCTGTCTTATTGCTGTAGCTAGAACTTCAAGTACTATATTGGATAGGTAGGGAGAGAGTGGGCATCCTTTTCTTGTCCTTGTTTTTAGTGGGTTTGCTTCAAGTATTTCTCCATTTAATTGGATATTGGCTGGTGGATTGCTTTTTCACATTCTGATGAAATGTAACCCTTAGGAACTATGAGGCCAAATCAGCACTTCTTCCCTTTAATTATTTTCAGGTCTGTCATCATTAAATTTTTTGTATAAAAGATTATGTAAAATATCTGAAAGATTATAAAAGTAGATATTCTGAACAATCAGGATAGATTGATTATATTGTAAGAGTGGTTAATTTTAGTACTTCACTCACTCTTAAAGTAATCTCACTCTGTCTCTGTCTGTGTCTCTGAGAGACAAAGAATTAATATTCTAATTATCACAGTAGATTAACTAGGATTTATAAGTGTAAAATAGATTTAAAAATATTCAAAATCCTATATAGGAAACAAAGAATATGTTTAAACAAATATGAAAAGCATATCACTTTGAGTATTGGGCTCTCTATGTTTCTATATTTGACTATGTTCTAGAGAGATAACGAGAAGCTAGAGTTATTAGTCAACATTAGCTAAACAATGTTTAATTTTTCTTAAGGTGCATATCAACTCTAATACAAGATAATGAATGAAAATATAGAAATTACATGAATAGTGAAAAGTTTAGACAAAAATATTAGCAAATCAAAGTTAGCACAGAAAATATTGGAATACTTGACAGGATGTGATCCTGTCTAGCTCTTCTAATATACGAAGCATGAAAATATAAAGAGTTACAAAACTCATAGCAACAGTAAAAGGAATTCAGTCCAAAGCCTTTAAAGAATCAAACTTGGCAAGAAGGAAAGGGCTGCACTAGTCCACTAAAAATTTAGAAAGTCATTATGTGTTCTACTATGGTAATTGCTAGAAATTGCAAATAAGCATCAAATATGTACACTGTCTAATCAACCTATTAAATGCCATAGATTGTTCAGTAACAATGATACTCCATAAAATGCTTCAAAATATAGATATTTTTTCATTATTCTCCAAAATTAGTCTTGTAAACTTCAGTTTTACATGTATTGTTAGATTGCTAAACATATAAACACAAGTACTGAAACAAAAAGGCCAACTGATTTAATTGATTATTTTTAGAATTTACTGGTCATATGCAAATTGTTCAACATTCTAGGAAAACTAACTCAATTTTTAAACAATAAACAATGATAAGGCACAAACCAGTCTTTGAAGACTCAGTATGTTATGTAAAGTCTAGCATTTACTGTCTATTAAATTCTCTATGTTTAAAATCAGTAGTCTTCTAATGTGTTTGCATAATTCATGTCACTTGAATTAATCCAGTCTTTAAAATGAAGCTATGATTTACTCTTTATCATCATAAAAATGTATGGCAGGAATTTAGTGGGTAAAGTGCAGGAAGAACATATACTTTTTAATATTAAGAGAATATTAAATATCTTAGTACCTTTGTACAAATATTTATTTCACTGAAATGTTGGCAGTAAGCATAAGCTTTCTTACCATTCCCTATTTATGTACAAACATTTTCACTTCAGTAGCCCACAAGCATCTTTTACAAACATGTTAACTCTTCAGTATGCTTAAAGTTTGCTGTTAGGCAGTTTAATTTCCTATCCTTCTTTTTTAAATTACCACTATTAGATGGGGAGCTTCCTGTATTTGAACTTTGTCCTTATCAGTGTTCCCCAGGACCTGACACTCTATTAGTAACCATGCATTCCACCAACTGTATTTGTTACAACTCTATTTCCTAACTCATCAATGAGCACAGTTTATTTTGATTGTTACAAGCACTATGTAAGAGATGAACTAAGAGGAAATTTCTAGAGGTGTGAATGAAGGTAGTATTTCAGAATGATGGTCCTAAGTACATTCTTTAAAATTACTATATTATCTAAATATTCATCTGTGATTAAAATTTGAGTATATATATATATATATGTTTGTATATACTCATAAAATTATACACCAAAAATATATCTCTATAAAAATATTTTATACCAAGAGATTATTATTGTGGGTTGTGAACTTTCAACTTAATTCAACATATGTTCCCTGTGCATATTGTTATTAAGACTTCAATAAAGGGTCAAGATAGTAGATATATAGTAAAATAAGAAATTTGAGTATGTTCACAGGAAATGAGGCACCACACATTAAGCTGCTCAAACATTGCTGCTATCTATAAGCCACTAAGCTAGTGACTTGTAGTCATGTGGATGATGAACAGCACTTAGAACAAGCCACTGTAGAGCCATAAGGGTGTCAATTTAAATGACCTATTTTATTTTGAGAACAAGAGAGAGTTATAAGTCACTCTAATGAACTCCTGTCATAGCATACTGTGCAAAAGTAAAGTATGATAGACAAAGAAACATTCAGTCTGTATTCTGCCATTCATATTGTAGTAACAGGCTTATTGAATTATTATTGATCTCTGCCAGATTAAATATCCCTACCTGACTGGGCTGCATTTCGATAACATGAGAGGTATTCAATTTAGAGTTTAAAAAGAATATTTCAATATAGTAATTAAGAGGGCAGTTTAGATTTATCTCAATAGGAGCTTATTAGTACATTTTTGTAATAACAAATTGTTATTCTTTCAATACTTTTGTAAAATTTGAGCTTTATACATTCTTACCATCTTCACCTACTCATTTGAATAATTTCTAATAGAGTATATTATCTGAATATCTAACCATCTCTAACTAGTTCCTAAGCAATTTGAAATTGGAGTAATACTAACTTTGATTTCCAATTTTTTTCTTCCTTGACTCCATGAATTTTTAGATAATTTATGGGATATTTCTAGAGCATCTTTGGCATCATTATACCTAATCAAAGACTTTACTATACATAAAACAGATTTTATTCAAATTCATATATATGAGTAAAGATATAAAAGAAGTCTCCTGTAAAGTAAAATATTTTCCAAAATAATGTTGATTTGAACCTGTCCTCCTAAGAACATCTATTGTTATATAGTAACACTGATATTTTACATCTATTTCAATTGTTAACAAATAGTGTCCTATGCAAACCACCAAGCAAATCCAGAATCCTGCCAGAGCTATTCTTATCTTTTCCTTAACTGAGGGTAAAGCCCTTTTTGCTGAAGAGACAATGCAGATAACACATTGAACATTGAGAATTTGGCTTGCCACCTTCCTAGAACTGTCATACCTATTGACTAATGATCATGGTACTGAAAAATCATTCCTTATGCTACCTGAAGAGAAAGGTAAATGTTAAACCAATTAGAAATGCTTTTATTTATTATAAAACCTGCCTGCAATACACACTGGTACAAATATCTGATTGGATTTAAGGCCCATTCAATGAGATGGCACCTGTGCCTGACAGTGATCAGCTGACCAGACACTGACACACCAAAATAGTTGGAAATAGAAAAAAAAGCTAATATTTCTACTATGCTAAATAAATGTAGCAATAAAATAACTCCTATCTAACCAAGCAAGTAAAATATCTGTATGACAAGAACTTCAAGTCTCTGAAGAAATAAATTGAGGAATATCTCAGAAGATGTAAAGATCTCCCATTGCTCATGGGTTGGCAAAATCAATATAGGAAAATGGCCATCTTGCCAAAAGAAATCTCCAGATTCAATGAAATCCTCATCAAAATTCCAACTCAATTCTTCATAGAATTAAAAAGAACAATTTGCAAATTCATTTGGAAAAGCAAAACCCAGGAGAGTAAAAACTATTCTCAACAATAAAAGAACTTCTGGGTGAATCACCATCCCTGATATCAAGCTGTGTTACAAAGGAATTGTGATAAAATCTGCATAGTATTTGGTACTGAGACTGGCAGGTAGATCAATGGAATAGAACTGAAGATACAGAAATGATCCCCGCCAAACACATGGTCACTTGACAAAGGAGTTAAACCTAACCAATGGAAAAAAGATAGCATTTTCAAGAATTGGTGCTGATTCAACTGGAGGTCAGCATGTAGAAGAATGCAAATTACTCATTCTTAATTCCTTGTACAAAGCTCAAGTCCATTTGGATCTTGGACTTCCACATAAAACCAGATACACTGAAACTAGTAGAAGAAAGAGTGGGGAAGAGACTCAAACATATAGTCAAAGGGGAAATTTTCCTGAACAGAACACCAATGGCTTATGCTCTAAGATCAAGAGTTGACAAATGGTACCTCATAAAATTACAAAGCTTCTGTAAGGCAAGGGACACTGTCAATAGGACAGAACTGCAACCAACAGATTGCAAAATGATCATTACCAATTCTACATCTGATAGAGGGGTAATATCCAATATAGACAAAGAACTCAAGAAGTTAGACTCCAGAGAATTAAATAATCCTATTAAAAATGGGGTCCAGAGCAAAAACAAAGAATTTTTCAACTAAGAAATAGAAATGGCTGAAAGCAACTGAAGGAATATTCATCATCCTTAGTTATCACGGAAATGCAATTTAAAACAACCCTGAGATTCTACCTCACATCAATCAGAATAGCTAAGATCAAAAACTCAGGTGACAACAGATGCTGGCTAGAATGTGGGGAAGAGGAAGACTCCCTCCATTGCTGGTGGGATTGCAAGCTGCTTCAACCACTCTGGAAATCAATCTGGTGGTTCCTCAGAAAATTGGACATAGTACTACCTGAGGACCCTGCTAATCCATTTCTGGGCATATACCCAAAAGATCCTCCAACATATAACAAAGACACATGCTCCACTATCTTCAAAGCAGCCTTGTTTATAATACCCAGAAGCTAGGGAAAAAAAAAAAAAAACTAAATGTCCTTCAACTAAGGAATGAATACAGAAAATGTGGTACATTTACACAATGGAGTACACAATGGTACACTACTCAGCTATTGAAAACAATGGCCACAAGAAAGTACATGGATGGAACTAGAAAATAAATCCTGAGTGAGGTAACCCAGTCACAAAAGAACACAAATTGTATGCAGTCACAATAAGTGGATATTAGCCCAAAAGCTTGGAATTACTGAGAAAAAAAATCACCAGTCATATGAAGCCCAAGAAGAAGGAAGACCAAAATATGGACAATTCATTCCTTCTTGGAAGAGAGAACAAAATACTCACAGGAGGAAACACAAGGGCAAAGAGTAGAGCAGGGACTGAAGAAAATGTCATCCAGCGACTGCCATACCTGGGAACGCAGCACATATGCTGCCCCAAAACCCATTACTATTGCTGATGCCAAAAGTACTTGCTGACAGGAACCAGATACAGGTGTCTTCTGGGAGGCTTTGCCAGAGCCCTACTCATACAGATGAGGATAGTTGCAGCTAACCATTGGACTGAACAAGGGGACTCCAATGAAGGAGTTAGAGAAAAGACTAAAGGAGTTGAAGGAGCTTGCAACACCAAAGGAAGAACAACAATACCAACCAACCAGACCCCACCAGAGCTCCCAGTACTAAACCACCAAGCAATGATTGAGTATACATAGAGGGACCATGACTCCAACCACATATGTAGCAGAGAGTGGCATTGCTCAGCATCAATAGGAAGAAAAGTTCGTGGTCCTTGAAGGCTCATTTCTCCAATACAGGGCAATGCCAGTGTGTTGAGATTGGCGTGGGTGGTGGGAGTCAGAGCTTCCTCATAGAAGCAGTGGGAACGGGAGGGGTAATAAGAGGGGCGCAAGGGGATAACATTTGAAATGTAGATATATAAAATATCCAAAAAAAATCAAACGAAAAAAAATAACTTCTATCAATACCTTACTATACACATACATCAGTGCCTTACTGAGGAATTTTCAAGAGCCTTCACCTTCCAGGATGTAAGAACTGAAGCAGGAACCCAAAATGGACAACGTGTAGAGCGAGAGATTTTGGAACACTCCGTTCAAAATGGAATAACTTCATTAAATCATTCCCCTCCGGGATCAGGGATCGTTAATGAAGAACTGGTAGAAAGACTGTAAGAGCCACAGAAGATGGATGACAAGAAGGAAAGAAGGCCCGTTTTAGACACAGCAGGACTGATGCAGATATGAATGCACTGAGAGTCTGGCAGCATGCACAGAGTCTGCACAGGTCTAAGCCAGATGGGATCCGAGTGCTGAAGGAATGCGGATACAAATGCTCGTCTGTAACCTAGAAACATCTCTATTCAAAACCACACTCAAAGGAAATAATTTTCTGTATTGGAGTCTCACTTGGTATGGAAACCATACTTCAGGGCACACTCATGCTTGGTAAATTAAAAAAAAATAGTGAAGTAGCTCAAATGCTCTTTGGAGGCTTTTTGTCTCTCTGTACTTTGGGCTTTCCCCCCTCCTTTATGGACATTTTTATATTCTGCTTTCCGAATTTGTTTGTGTGAGCTTTCTGTATCTGCCCATCTGTGTCTCAGCGTCCCTATGTGTCCTTTGTGCTTGTCCTTTGGTCCTGTTTTGTCTGTTCGTTTGTTATGTTATATTTTTTTTATTATTTTATTTTATTATCACTATAATTAATGTTGCATGCCTATTTGTATTCTAGTAAAAAAGGGGTGGTGTTACTTTTATTGGGTAGGTAATTAAGGAGAATCTGAAAAAAGGCCAGAAGGGAAGATATTATCAGCATACATTTATATGAGAAAAATATTTATCTTTAAATAATTAAATACAAGCAAGAACAGAAGAAAAGGAAAAAAATGTGTATTCTTACTTGCATAGGACTTGACTCACTAAAAATCACCAGTATCATGAGCAGAATTTTTAAAGATTAAATGGAAAATAGAATTAATGAAAAATTTTAAGGACAATTTTTTAATTTTCTTAGTATTCTAAGCAGTAGTGTGCTATTATCTTTATGACCAATATCGTTGTTTTAGTGAATATAATTTTTTGTTAATAGCACTACAATATTAGGGCCTACAAATATGGTATTTTCTAGTAACAAGATAAACAATTTTTAATTTCATATTTAAATTACCATCTTGTATACAACCAATTCTTTAGTTTTGCAAGCACCCAAATGACAAATAATTGTCATTTCATTTCATTTTACTTCATATATAACTCTGAGAGGACAGAGTTAGCCAGAGCTAGGCTCACTCCGCGACAGGATACAAACTGGCAGTTTGGGAGATGATGCCTAAGTTTCTGTTTCCCAGAGCTGGAAAAATCCATTACAAGTCAATTCCATGGGGAAAAAAAAACTCTTTTCAGGAATCTGCCCTACCACGTAGCCTGAGCCAATCTCAAGGGCTCATCAGGAGCTGTAGAAACTGCTGCACCACCTAGGTTGAACCAAGTATAGTTGATCACCAAATGTCCCCCAAATCCCCGAGAACCTTAATCAATCACAAAGACCCCTATATTAGTGATAGAACAAACCAATCAAGGAAATGAAAGGTACAAGTCACTCAATTCTACCCTAACAAACTTTAAATTGACCCAGCAAAATCCACATCTCTGTCTTCTATTCTGAAAAATCGTGGACCCCTGCATGAAGGTACTCTGGAGAATAAATGCTTTTATTTGATTCTGGGGTATCAATCTTCATAAATCACATTCCCTTACATTTCATATATATAAATATGTAAGAGTCATGAAATATTATATAATACTTTACATCTTCATTATGTCTTGCGATTTCTAGTTTTGTTTGTAAATGTTTTCTGCATGTACATGTGTGTGTTTCCATGTCTTTTTGCATTCCTGTGCTATTCATTTGTCCCTTTTTTTTGCTGGCATTTTGTATAATTGTATTTTGTTATGTTTATTTTTACTTTGCCTTATTTTATTACTTTACCACTTTACTATTTTAGTATGCTTATTTATGTTCAGGGTTGTGTTTTAATCGGGTGGGGAGGTGGAGAGGATCTGTGAGAGGTCCTTGAGAGGGAAAGATAATCAGAATATATTGTCTGAGAAAAAAAATTTAAAAATGACAAAACAGAGAAAGGGGAACATGGGGGAAAGAGAGTTCCTCTTGCTTTTATATATTTTTACTCACTAAAAACAAACAATTACACACTTTTTATTGTAAGCTATTAATATTATCTTGTCCCCTTCCCCTAATATTATCTCTCTTTTTTTAATGTATCTTTCCTTAAAGTCACTTGTTTAATTTGATCTGGTAAAACGCCTGAACTTGTTGGTTCATAGCAGACAGAACAAATCCTATCGTTGCTGTTTATTTACTTGTTGGTGATGTTTTCTAACATTTGATTCAATTCTTTCTCATTTATGTCCTTAATATAGGCCAAGAAGTAGGGAAGGGGTTTCCCACACTTCGCAATGCATCAACTAGATCAGCTGAAAGCCACCTGCAAAATAGTTTTTCTTTCTCCATATTTAAGGTTCTCAAATTTTATAATCACTAAAAACTTCATTGTTCAAAGACGAGGGCACATGATGAGAAAGGCTATGATGAGACAGTAAAGACGATGAACTTCCAAGACTCTTGGCTTTTCCTTCAAATTCTGGACATGAGATAAAAACTTCAAAGCTGCTATAAACAAAGGTCCTGTGGTTGTTTGCCAATAAGAACCTTGCTGATAGAATGGCTCAAGAAGTTCAAAGTCTGATCAGGACATATTTACCCAACAGTTGTGGACCAATTGGCATTCTGCTTTTTTGAAATGGCCAAATCTAAATTAGGTGAAGAAAACCCCCTAAGAGAGTAAAAAGACCACTAGCACTCAAGAGGAAGCCAGGATTCGAGTTCAGGTTTTCCCCTTCTGCTTTGCAGAGAGTCTTCCTCTTTATTTCTTGGTATTTGTCTTTCCCTACCCCTAATAGAAGTCTTTCTTCAACTGATGATTCTGTCTGTTTCTATATACTTTTTCACTATGGCTACCTGACATGCTCCAGATTTTCTCTGCCTTTTAAATTCTCAAGTGGCAAAGAAAATGAATCAATTCAAGGCCTCCCTTTGGGTAACAGGAAGTGTGGAGAAAAAAGTTTAAGAAAAGATTCTCAAGTAATGGTGTTTTATTTTCCTACTTGCTCATTCTTTAGGCAGAAGGTAATCATTTTAGATCTTTTCAAAGTAGTCTTCTAGATCATGGAGATAGCCTGCTAATTAGACACATGTAGAAATATTGTATTCTTTCCTATTTATAGAAATGAACATTTGCCTTCTTCCATTGTTAACAAGTTTCACATTGTATGTAACAAAAGACAAGTATATAATTGATATCATTCCTACAACTTTTGTAGTATTACAATGTAAATTTATTGCTTATCTAGAACACTTATGTAAACATAAAATTGGAAATACATCAATCCCCTAATACATAACTATGTTTATAGGCAAAGGCCACAGTACAAATATGCTTGGGGGAAAGTCCAAAATATCAGTGCAATTGGGAGGCAGATTTCTATTCTTACTTTCTCCTAAAAGTAGAACCATATTTGGGTCATTATTCTCAGCAGGAAGCTTTGAAACAACATCTAACCTTGTCTAACAAGATAGCGAGTGTCTTTGCCCTATTTTTGCTCAAAGGTAAGTTGGCCAGGGCATAGAAACAGGACATGTGTACTGTGCTTTTCTCTTTCTGGAAGGATTCCTAAAATATTACCCCTCCCCCAATCTAGAAAAGAATGAACTTAAAAAAAAAACATTTTAGTTTTCTTATTTAAAAAATTCATACATTTATAGAGTTAATTCTGGGTCCTCTCACACCCTTACACTCCTGCCTTCATTATTAACACTTTTCACGCTCCCTTCTCATATCCATTCCTCTTTGTGACTCAATGACTTTAATATGAACTATATTTGGAACCATCAACTTTTGAAGCATCCACTGGATACTGGTGAGCTCATGTCAAAGTAAATGTGGTGACAGTTCCCCTAGACTCCACCAGTAGGCAGACTTTGATGGGGGTTTGAGATTGTTTTGTGAATCACTCTGTATGCAGGCTTCACTGATAAGTTTGTTGTCTGTGATGGACTAGTTTACTAGCTAGAGGTATAAACAGATTGTAATTAAATTGTGAAGCTCTGAATAGTTCCGCCATTTGATAAAATTTTAGACATGTTTTAATGCTTATTGATCTTAATTTTCCTAAAATCATTTTTTCAGAATATTTAGAATTACACATACATTTTTCTCCATTTCTTTGAGATGTATTTTCAAAAACATTTTTACAGTTTTACATTCTCTAAGCATTTTCTCAGTGCCTTGAAATATAGCCTTCAGGGAATTTGTAAGTGTTGAGACTACAACAAAGATATGCAAACATGTTTTTTTTTCTCTGCTAACCTAAGTAGACAATACAAGGAGTTAGCATGCTTTCTTCATCCCAAGGCTTAAACGCCAGCTCCCTTAATTCAATCCAGTTGTAGTCAAACCAAACCAAGGTCTTTTTCCACTATTACAATACCTTTCAAATAGTCTTAGACTTTTATAGTGAAAATTTTGCTGTGTATAACTATATTTTAAAATTATTGAGATGAGAAATGTCTGATTTCACATCACATAGCTGAAGCTGATTTTAAATTCGATATGCAAGGTTCATGTATTTTATCATTTCTTTATATTTTTCTTTAAGACATTCATCCAATTCTTTCCCTTGTAACTCTGCCTTATTTATTAAATCATTCTCCTTTGGTATAGCTCAGAATTGCACATATTTGACAACACAAAATTTACAACGTTATGTACTTTTAAATATTGTAATGTTCAAAGGAATATATAAACATAGTAAATTAGAAAAACTTTTCACATTTCCAAGTGTAGTTGTTCTCCAAACTCTAATTATCATTATTATACCTTTTAGCTCAATTTTCATATCAATATAAATGTCATGAAATTTTAACATTAAATTAACACAATAAGGAAAATGCGAATTATGTTAACTTATTTCTAAAGAGAATCTTTTCATATGATTAATATTCTGGCTAACTATGGAGATACGCAACTTTGAATTTAATGATTAACTGTATTTCTTTCTTAACTTCATTACATCCTCAATATTAATTTTATTCATGCATTTTAATACTGTAAGCGTTGTATGAGAAATACAAAGCATATATCTTTGTACATTTGTGATTTCACATAATATAAAGACCACCTTTTCCCCATTATGTAGACTATAACTAAAAATCTAATGATAAAAATTCAGTTGCTATTTTAGCTTTGAAAGACCTAAAACCAGTGTTTTAAGACAAGCATGGTATAAATACGGTATTATAATTGCTTTACTGTACCTGTATATGCAAATTGAACAAGATCCCAGAGTGCATTTGGGTCTATGCCTTCCATCTTGATCTCCTCTTGCTTGGCTTCACAGACATCGCTTGTAAACATGGCAGCAAAGTAGTCAGAGACAGAGCTCAGGACAAGCCTGAAAGAGGCACAGGACCTATTTTAGGCATTGCTCCTGAAGCACAAAGCACTGAGTTCAGCAGACACAATGAAGACAAATGAATCAACCATCAGCAATTTGATCCAACTCTAAATTTATAATTTAAATTTAAAAGAAGTCGAATGGTTTTTTGAAACTATTGGGAGGATGTGAATTGTTTGGCAGAGATTTTTCAGAAGCATCAAAAAAACAAAAACAAACAAAACAAAACAAAACAAAACACTGTAGCCGTTCTCCTCTTCGCCCCTCAAAATGAAATGTTCTAACCCTGATGCAGAAATAAACAAAAAAAGAAAAACAAAACAAAACAAAGCATAAGTTTTGGATCCAGGACATTCAGAATACAGAGTCTGAACCTGGAAGAGAGAAGGGATTCTTTTTTTACTACTAGCTAGCATGCAGCCTTCCAAATATTTATATTCGTCAAAGCAATGTAGGCTTCTGGGGAAGAAAGGGTCATTTGTTGTGTTCTGCTTGGAATCTGCATGCAACACTGCTGATCCGCCAGGAAATACATATCTCGTTATGAAAATACTGTGCACATAGTATGGCTGGTTTTGAGATAGCTGCAGACTGAAATGATGCATATTCTCCAATAAGGAATACAAAGCTTGCTACTGTAAACCTAGTCAAATGCCTGTCACTGTCCATGACACAGACTAAATCTGTCACTGTTATTTTGCTAAGTAAGCATGTGCCCAAACATCCTTTAAACATTCAGGTTTACATCTGGAGACTAATGCTATTATTTAGCCCTGGGCAGAGAAGCTTCCTTTTTCACACTAGACAGTGGATAATGAAGAGACTTGACCTGTTCAAAATGAGTGAGATCTAAGTATTCAACCCTAAATAAGAGGCATCTACAACCCCTTCTGAGGATATTGGGATGCTTTAGAAGGGGGAGGGAGAGGGGGATAATTTAAAGGTATACTCTGCGACATGCTGTGACACATTGAAGCTTGCACAGCAATTTATTTTGTGGTTTGTCTGTTTAGTTGGTTTGGTTCTTGTTTGTTTTTTTTTTTGTTTTTTTTGTTGTTTGTTTGTTTTTTAGTGGAGGAGGAGAGAGTTGAATATGAAGGAACAAGGAGATGAATGGGGTTTGGGGCTTGATATGAAAATCACAAGTAATCAATAAAGAAGTTAAAAGAGGAGTAGCCTACAGAGGGGAGAGGAGTAGTGTTATAAAAGGTTTTCTTCTACATATGGTATTGCTGTTGCAAGGAAGATCACTAGAGATCCTAAACTAGGCTGGAAAATGAAAGGCAGGGCGGGGCAGGGCAGGAGGAAGGCATGTGTCCTTCATTATTCTAACATCGATTTGTGACAGAGTGTGAGAACTTGAGGCAGTACTGGCAGTTAATTGTTTCTGAGGAAGGAATATATTTATCATTTTATTCACTGATGTAGTTACCGATAAACCTCCGTGATCTAGTTTTCTTAATCCTGCTCATATACCTAACCTTAATTTACCTTCAATGGGTCTAAACAAAACAAACAAATGTGAAAGTGGGAGAAGAGTATGAGCAAAAGAAGAACAAAAGAACTGCAGGGATATAAATGGAGAGGAGCCTGATGGAAAGGAAGGCCAGAGACAGGAGCAAATCGGGATCAAGCTCAAGGGGAGGTCCCAAGCCCTGCCACTATTACTGAGGCTGTGGAGTGCTCCCCAAAAGCATCCTATCATGACTTCTCTTCAAGAGACCCAGCTGACAGAGTCAGATGCAGATATTTACACCCAACCAGTGAAAGCTGGGGAAAACTGAAGAAGCTGAGGAGAAGGGTGACCCTGAAGTCTCAAATGACCTGGACCCTGAGATCTCACAGACACTGGCCCACCAATCAGGCAGCGAACACTAGTTGGTCCAAGGCCCCCAACACATATACAGCAGAGGACTGCCTGGTGTGGCCTCAGTGAAGAAGATGCTCCTAACCCTGGAAAGAATTGAGGCCACAGGGTGTGAGAAGATGTGTTGGTGTGCGGGGCGGGTACATCCTCTTGGAGACTGGAGATGGGAATGGGATGAGGAACCGTAGAAGGGCTGACAGGCACGGGGATAACAACAGGACTATAAAAAATGATTAAAGAATAATAATACTTAAAGATAAAAATTAAAAAGAAAAACCAGAGTAAGCAAGAGTGAGAAAGGAAACCAACCAGGGATATGAAGAATGAATTCGGTGAGAGAGTACACTGCACATATTCATGAAACTGTTGCACAGGACTAAGTTAAAAATAAGCCAAATAATGAAATATGCCTGTTGAAAGTATAATATAAATTTTACCCAATGAGCCATTAAAAATTAAACTATACATTACCCTTGGCTATCGTATGACTTCACAATTTTCTGCTTTAACCAACACTAATTGGTGATCAAACGCATTTGTACCATTTAATGGACATTATATGAAATTACAGTATGATAATTTCTTCCTCCATTCGACTTCAAGAAGAATTTATATGTATGATGTATATTTGGTAATGAAAAACTTATATTTTCTCTTTTTTCGAGTATTTATTTCTCTTTACAGCATCAATTTCTTATCAATGGTAGAAAATGTTTTCTTTAGGACTATTTTAGTTTAGCTATGAGGACAAAGGATTTCCTAGCTTTTGTTTACTAGATTTTTTTTCTAGTATCATTTACAATATATCATAAAGTATTCTTACTTAATGGGGGATAGTAGATTTATTCCTTTCATTTATGAAGAAATGCCCTACTTCATTATCATCTAGACTTTATTAGTTTTAATAGAATATTAATTTTCAAACTATTTTATGTTGTAATGTACCATTTATTTGTAATTAATTTAGATTTTTCTTAGGATTTTTATCATTTTTACAGTGCTACATACACACAGGTATATCATTTGTACTTGAAAGTAATGTAAGTGTGTGTGTGTATGTATGTGTGTGTGTAGGTATGTGTGTGGTGTGTGTGTGATGTGTTTGTGGTGTGTGTGGTGTGGTGTGTGTGTGTGGTGTGTGTGTGAGTGTGTGTGAGTGTGTGTGTGTGTGTGGTGTGTGAGTGTGTGTGTGTGGTGTGTGTGTGGTGTGTGTGTATTTGTGGTGTGTGAGTGTGTGTGTATGCATGTGTGTGTGGTGTGTGTGTGTGTGTGTGTATTTAACCTGTAGTTGCTCTAATTTCCTGAACTTCTGTAATACTGAGGTTGAGCATTGTAAGCCAAATATTACAAACTGTTTGCATTCACATTCTCATCGTTTCATCCAACTCATTTCCCACCGTGTCTAATAAAATGTGTTTTAAAAATTCAGAATAGACCATCGTTTAAGTTGTCATTTATCTCATGCACAGCACCTCTTTTTTGAATTAATGAAAATATATCACTTGCTGTTTTTATGTACCTATATAACAAAAATATTTTGAATATTTTTCATTGTTACTTTTATCAATCTAAAGCCAGGCCATGTGGGTCACACCTGCTTTCTTATCTTTTGGGATGCTAAATCAGAATGACGACTAGATTGACCTAGTTACAAAATATTAACAAATAATAAATAGAAATATCAGCTACAGAGATGGCTCAGCAGTTAAAATTACTGGCTGCTCATTCAGAGGAAAAGGGTTTGATTCCATCCATTCGGTTGACAGCTCATAAACATCGTTAAATCACTTTTATGGATTATAATGTCCTCTTCTCACTTATGAAGAGATCAAGCATGTATGTCATTCACAGTCATACATGAATGCAAAACATATTTACACATAAAATAATCTCTATAATAGTAATTATTAAATTTTATTTAAAAAGCATAGAAATGGCAAAATATTTACTGCAACCCAGAGAAATAAGTGAGTGAGAAATGATCGGTTTTATCAAAGTGTTAAGTAGTAAATGTCTCCATAAACATCAGGTGATAAATAATATTTGTCTCCATAAACATCAGGTTAGGCATCTCTCCAGGAACAAGTATTTCAGCGTGTTCTTACACTGTAAGTTTGTACTACAGGCAGGTCCCATTCTGAAGAGCAAAATATTTTGTGACCTACATTGTGCAAGTTTGAATCACATCAAATAAAATCTGTATCAGCTCTAGGGAAATGCTGCCTGCTCAGTCAGAGTAGTAGGAAAGGATGGATTCCCCATTTAGATTTAGTGACACAAAAGATTTAAATTAAAATCTAGATTCAACATTTGGCAAGAGTTAAGATCTTCATACTTGCTTATTTAGCTTCCCTTAACGTAAGGAAAGCTGGAGCAAAAACTGATTCAGTAGGTAAGTGCGGCCACTTAGGCAAACCTCTCTTTGGGGGTCACTAAAATGTAGTTCTTTACAAATATATTAAAGATTGCTATATTCCACTTCAATTTTTTATCATGTTTGAAACTGCCAACCTCCCACTTTTTGAAACCTTTTTTTTTTCAGTTAGAGAAGTACAGACTTCCTTATCTCAGCTTTACCTCTTCCTCAGTGACTTCCTTCTAATCCCTGACCTGCCCTTTGCTGTGACTAATTGCAGATTTCTATGCGTTGCTTAAATATTCATTTTTGCAAAGTCTCCCTTTTAGCACTGCTTTAATGATTTTTATAATGGCTTTAAATTTTACTGTACTATTGCAGTGCCTGTAAAAAAAAAATATCATTGGCCAAATGTTCTACCAGCATTTGACTGTCTTTATACTAAATTCAGGATACTGCCTGTATGTTTCTTATGTTATTTCCAATTGTTTTTATGCCATTAGGTTTCTTCCAGATGACATGAATAAGGTTTTGCTGTGTTTCCTTTATACTTCTTTTCTTATGCTAAAAACAACAAAAATCCATCTTTTAGTTTGTTCTAGGTCTATGTCCTCCTTATAAGGCCCAGACATTCTGAATCAGTATTAACATAAAATAAAGGAAAAAGGACACTTCTTCCAAAAAGCTTCATTGGCCCCAAAAGTCCCATGCTCTTTGTCTGCCAACATGTTCCTCACCTCTAGATAAGTAATGGAGTCCGTGGTAACCAACACATCATGTGCTTCTGTGAAGCATAGTATGTCTGCATGCATCAGGTAAATCCCTGGGAGGCTGAAGGAGACAAGGTTGACTCCTTGATTCATTGTTCCTTTGCCCTTGCATATTTTTGTTTCTTCTAATAACATTTTATACTTAAACTTGCACAGCTGCCTTCTGTGGTCTGGTGTTACCAGGCCAATCTATGTAGAATCTCTCCCCTCTCCTCTTTACCTTCACAGTCTTCCTTTTTCATAAAGGGTAATGTTCTGTCTTCACTGACCATCTGATACTTTTGTCTGTACTTATCTTTTGTGCTCTTCTTGGTCGGTATTATAACATGTTTGAAAGAGAGTGTTCTGATTTATGATACTTGTGTGCTTTGAAGACAGATGTTATATGTACCTGTATTTTTGAGTTTGCATTCTACACTCACAAATTATCGATTTTTATATCAGGAACAATTAAAATCTTCCAGGCCTTGGTTCTTACTCTATAATAATATTTTAAAATGGAGAAAATAAAGATTTCCTTTTCCATTTAGAAATAATCAAATTGTGTCAAACAGGGCCAGATACACAACCAAGACCATAAATTTTAAATATCTTCTGGTCTCTGCAATGTTTATTACAGTAATTTGATTTATTAATACTATACTTCCCCTCAAAAACCTGCATTATAATTTGTAGGGAGCCATTCTGAGCTATACAGTCACAAAGGATGTGGGGAGCAGGTGTGGCAGCAGTCCCAAGATGGCGCCTGGGACTGCAGCTAAGTCTCATGACTAGCACCTGACTTCCTCACACACCTGAAACTAGCCACGTCCATTGTGAGAGCTGCGCAGGCGCACCATGACGCAAGATCAGGCCATGTGACTTGGACCTATGAACTGAGATTACGCAGTCTGGACTGAGGAGGTAGAGTTGAGGGAGGATATGAGGGAGTGTGCTCAGGGGGCTGAGGGGAGAGAGAAAAAAAGAAAAGAAAGATTCCTGCTTGAAGGCAGAAAGAAAGGTTCCTGAATAAACTGCATGGAGAAGAACGCTGTGGTGTCGCTCTTTTCTGCGGGACGGAGACGGAGGCAACAATAATTCCTGGTAAAACATTATTATTGTATTCATTCATGATTTAAATTTTAACTTTACCATTTTATTGCAAATTATTTCAAGAAATGGCACCTAAATTGGATACTTTTAAGGACATGACAGCTAATGCTTCATTTTTGTCTTTTATGCCTATTCTCTCTGAATAAATTTTAGGAGTTTATGATATATACTCAAACATACTGTTTCTAATAAACAATGAACAAAATTATAAATTATATTAATTGTTGTAATGTCTTTCCCATATATATTCCCTATATTTATATGATTTCAAATAATATCAAACAATGAATAAAATAAGAATTATAAAAATAATTTTTGAAATTTAAATATAATGACACAATTTCTCCTTTTCATTCTCCACTCTCACAAATTCAAAGACACACTCTCCCCTACCTTTCCACACACCTTTATTGACCTGAAGAGCCTAAATACAAGTTAGCTTCCATTCATCAAACATATCCCCTGTTCACTGAGTCCTCTGGGACACCCGAAGTTGCCCTAAGTAGCCTGCTATCTCAGATGAACCTCCATTCTCCAGCCACCTCTCTGCCCACTTTCATCAGACCTACAGATCCTGAAACAAACAGACCTACTGATCTGGAACCATGCAGCACAAGATACCTATCAGCGGCCTGACACATAAGGACCATTAAACTTATCCCCCTCTCAATATCTAATACAACATGAACACCCAGGGACCAAAGCCATCAAAATGGCTAAAGGACATTTAAAAAAATCAACAAAATCCAGATCAAGATGACACTTTCAGAGGACAGCTACCTTACTATAGCAAGCCTAACACAACCAAAGGGAAAAAAAAAAAGACCTTAAATCCAACCTTACCTTAAATCCAATCTTATAAAGGTGATAGAGGGCTTTAAAAAGGAAATTAATAAATCTCTTAAAGAAATAAAGATACAATTAATCAAGTGAAGGAAATAAATAATACTGCAAGACATGAAACAGAAATAGAAGCAATAAAGAAAACACAAACAGGGTATCTTGGATATTGAAAACCTAGGGGAAAGAACAGAAGAACAGAAACAAAGGACCAAAATCCGAGATAAGCATCACCAACAGAATACAGTAGATGGAGAAAAGAATCTCAGGCACAGAAGATAAAACAGAAGCAAATGATACTTCAAAGAAAATGGCAAATCTAAAGACATTTTGATGCAAAACACCCAGGAAATCTGAAACACCATGAAAAATCCTAACCTAACAGTAAACGGAATAGAAGAAAATAAAGAGGCCCAGCTCTGAGACCTTGAAAATATTCCCAACAAATTCAAAAAAGAAAACTTTCCCTACCTAAAGTAAGAGTTGCCTATAAGCACACAGGAAGTTTATAGAACACTAAATAGACTGGACTAGAAAAGAAAATCTCCCTCCTCATAATAATCAAAAATACAAAAAGAATATTAAAAGTGGCATGGGAAAAAAGCCAGGTAACACACAAAGGCAGACACGGCAGAATTATATTTGATTCTCAACAGGGACTTTAAACAGTAGAAGGGCCTGGACAACCTCTTGCAACCTCTAAAGAAATCACAGATGTCAACATAGACTAATGTAGCCACCAAAACTCTGAATCACCACAGATGGAGAAAAAAAGTTATTCCAAGACAAATCCAAATTTAAACAATATGTTTCCTAAATTCTAGCCCTACATAAATTACTAGAAGGAAAACTGCAACCCAAAGAAGATAACTACATCTAAGAAAATGTAGGAAATAAGTAACTCTATAAGAGGAAAAACAGTTAGAACACATATACAAACAAACACTTATGCCAACAATATCAAAATAACAGTTATTAGCAATCACTGTTCATTAATACTTGGCAACATATTCAAACTAATGCAATGGAGAGACAAAGGACAACACGAGTATCATAAAGTATAGAATTCAAATCTGGACTGACTTTTTGTTAAATCACTCCGAGAGTGCTTTATTTGTTATCTGAATGTGTCATTGATGAATTAATTGATAGATTCATTGATTTTCATTTATTTATTTATACTCAGATTTATTGATTACTAATATATATAATATATGCAGTTTTAAAGATGTTAAAAGAATAATTATTTTAAATGTTTAGTTTACTTTTATTTATTAGTAGTTAAATAATTAAAATGATGAGTTAATTTTCCCTGGCATGTAAAGTAACCGAGTAACAACGCAAGATGTCAAGAAATTATAATTTCTACTTGTTATACAGCTAGCAAATTCTGCAGTCTAAAAGCTAGTCTATTAGCTTTAGAAATATGGATATACAATTGCACTATGGACACTCCCATACCTATGAGCAGGTATCTTTCGATTCCCCACTATCAGGATGACATCACACAGCTGCTGTTGCTTTAGATAATTCTCCATCTTCCTAAATGATTGCTCAGCATGGTGAACAGCTTGATAGAATTCTTCAGAGCTACTGGAGTCCAAATCACTTTGAGGTGTCAGTGAATGATTGGTCGTTGTCAACCTATAAATCACACACATACACACAACAGGAAGATGATGTTTAATATATATATATATATTCCCTCCCACATCCTCCTCCTCTTCTTGGAGAGGGTGCCCCCCCTGGGTAATCTCCTATCCTGGTAGATAAAGTCTCTGCCAGATGAGGCCTATCCTCTTCCCCAGAGGCCAGGCAAATCATCTCTGTTGAGGAATGGATGCCAAGGTCACGTTACAGCTTTTGTGAGAGCCTCCATTTCACTTGTTGGAGTAGTCACGTGGAAACTGAGCTGGACGTCTGCTACATATGTGCCAGGGACCTCGTACCAGCTCTTGTATATTCCTGGTTGGTGGCTCAGTCTCTGAGAGCTCCCAGTCATACAGATTTGTTAATTGTCTTCACAGCTTTATTCATAATTGCCATAAATTAGGAACCACTCAGATGTCTATCAACCGAAGAATTAACACAGAAATTATGATTCATTTACACAGTGGAGTACTACTCAGCTATTAAAAACAATGACATTATAAATTTTACAAGAAGATAGATGGAACTAGAAAACATCATCCTGAGTGAGGTAACCCAGACCCAAAGGACATAATATGGCATGTACTCATTGATTAGTGGATATTATCCAAAATGTACAGATCCCCATGATACATGATACACCCCATAGACCCAAAGAAGTCAAACGAGAAGGAAGCCCCAAGTGAGGATACTTCAATCCCATTTAATAGAGGGAGCAAAATAGTCATTGGAAGCAGAGAGAGGGAGGGAAGTAGGTGAGAAAGATGAGAGCGAAAGAAATAAGAGGTAAGATCAGGTGTGGGAAGAGACAGGAGAGATATCCACAGGTCTAGAAAAATGAATGGAAATCTGACATTGTCGGGGTTGGGGGTGGGTGAAATCTCTAGGAAGCCCCAGAGATCTAGAAGTAGGGAGGCTCGAAGGAGTCAATCTGGGTGACCTTAGCCAGGATGCCTAACAGTGAATACATGGAACCTGAAGAAGACCCCTTCCTGTACCCAGGCAGGAACCCCAGGGGAGATAAGAACACTAACACACCCACAAAACTTTCGACCCAGAATATGTCCTGTCTAAAAGAAATGTAGGGATAAAAATAGAGCAGGGAGTGAAGACCTGGCCAACCAATAACCAACTGGAAACCCATCCTAAAAGCAAGCGCCTCTCTCTGACACTATTAATGATACTCTGTCATGCTTAGACAGTAACCTTGGGTGGATGTCTTCTGAGAGGCTCTACCTAGCAGCTGACTGAAATAGATGCAAATAGACACAGTCAAACATTGGACAGACCTCAGAGACTCTTATGGAAGAGTTGAAAGAAGGATTAAAATCACTAAAGGTGATTGGAATGAACTTTTTTTAAAAAGTCAGTTTAATAAAGATTATTTGTTTTGGAAATCAGGACATAAATTAAAGAAAAAGCATTTCCTTATCTTAGAAGGTGACTTACGATAGATTTTCTGTAGGAGAGTATCAAGTTAAAATCTGAAGATGTCATTGAAATAGTATATGCATTACATATGTATTATAATATTGATGTTGAATATTAAAATGTTTTAAATTTTTTGCTTAAGTACCAAACAAAATGATATCCCTCCACAAAAATAAGAACTGTTCTCATCCTATTGGGCAGCATGTGTATACTTGAAAGATGTTACATTAAGAGAAATATCTAAGCTTACAAAGGCAACTAGAGTAAATTTTTACTTGTTGGAGATTCCAATTAAAAAACTCATACAATATGAAAGTAAAATGACAGTGATCAGAGGATAGGCACATGAAGGGGTAGAAAGTGATGGGGAAAATCTGCGAGTTAATATAAAATATAAAATATAAGACAGAGGACTGAATTTTGTGGCTATTTTACACATTGAATGGCTGTTGACAATGCATCAAATTGTGAGGTAAGTTTGTGTCAAAGAAATGATGAATGGTTGACAGAATGAATATGCTTACTCTGCTTTTTCTCTCAACACATTTATTCTGCATATTAACTTTATATTGTATTTTAAGTTCTATAATCAATGCAATTTGCTCTGTTAAAACTATTTTAATGATATATCCATTAAAAAAACTACAAGAAAATAATGTTTTAGAAGTTCATTTAAAAAAAGGAGATTATGCTGCCCAAGTTTGTCAACAAGACCAAAGTTCATTACAATGTTGCAATAGACTAGCTGTGGGCCATAGATCGCTATACAACAACAAAACTCTGGAACAAAATATAAGTAATGAAACATATTCATCAAAAGCTTGTAAATCACAACCAATTTTGAGTTAATTCGTGAACGCACTTTTGGTGTAAAAAGCCAGCTGGTACGTCATAAGCAAATATGATAACAATTGGAACTTTTCCCTATGAAGATTAGGAAGAAAATAAAAACATCTCTTGCCCATGCAACTTGATTGGAGATCCTCTAGCATACAGCAGGAAAAAAAGTAAAGCTACCTTTGTTAGATAAAATAAACCATTCATATCAATTAAAGAGAATGTTTATGTGTACCAGAAGATCGAAAAGAATCCACAGGGCATCCATCTAACATACATGCACGATGTGTCATCTGGTATCAACATGAATTAATTGCACAGTAGATGTTTTCAGAGATTTTTCGTGTCTCCCTTTGAACATTTGAACTTACCACAGATTTTGCTATGCTAAATGCTTACCTTTCAAAATTTGACCCAGAGTAGCATCATGATTTGGAACATATGTTGACAATCAGGTGCATGTAGGTAGCACAGCAATGAATGTCCACACACAAAGGCATGTGTAGATATTAAAAAAAACTCACTGCAAAGAGCATTTGTCAGTCTAGCAGCATCATACTATAAGATCACAGGCAGTAAAGAAAACTGAGTCAGAGATGCATTATAAATGTCTCCTATGGGTTGGGAATTTAGCTCAATGGTACAGTGCTTGTCTAGCAGTCCTCAGCTCAAAAAAAAATGTCTCCCATGAAATCTTGGTATTTCTAATACTCTGTTTACAATTCATGGCTCGTGTCTAAAATTGAAGATATTAACTATAACCCTGCAGAAAGGCTTCAGCTCTTTTTTGAAACAGAACTGGGAAAATGCTTCCACCCGTAACCTTTTATCGAAACTGATCTGCAAGTTGAATGTCTGCTTTAGTGTGAATTTTACTCTTAGTGAAGGTTTCAAAGTTTTCTGAATGTTATGAAGGAAGACCTTACTAAGTTTTATCAAGTGACCTGAGTGACAGTGACTGCACTATTAAATAAATTGGGTAACAGATGTTTAAGTCTCAGTGAGACTTCAGAATTATATAAAACATAGTCTGAGACACGAGTTGCATATTTTAGACCAACCTGTATAAAATCAAGCTTTCTAGGCAGGAGATTCCACCCCAGACTGGTGACCTATTGACAGTTGACATAGTAGAGTAAAATAAAAATAAATCATGTTCTTACTTTTGATGTCTGCTTGTTTTTTTTAAAGGATGTGGCCACTAGTAAGTGCTGCAGTGGATGGTTCCACACCAACATATGTAAGGACAGAAAAAGGACAGCACCTTAAGTTAATTAAATAAAATATAAAACAATAGTAATGATTATGCAGTATTGTGTTGTAGTAGTTGGAGGAAAATATGGGGTTGGAAATAATCTGACTTCTTTGTATACGTGTATGCAGTTCTCCATGTTAAGAAATTTTAAAACAATGAAAATAAGAACAGAGAGGACAAGCTGAGTGTCAAGACATTTTTCTGGTATTAATTTTCACCTAGTTTTTTTTTTAATTTTTCACATTTTGATTTTTTTCTATATTTCTTGAAATAAGTCATTTTCTTCAAGGTTTTTGATCTGTCAGATAAATGGTTCTGTTGGTTCAGTATGATTTTCTCTTGTACAATTCTCATAAATCATTTCCTAATCTCAGACTTGGGTAGGATTAATGCACATCCACCTTTGATCCAGGATGAGATTTTAAAATGAATTTTCCACACCAGAATACCTGTTATTTACAAAATGAGCTTCATTGGTTTGATTCCTTCCCACTAAAAATCAAAGTTTACAATGTGATAAGTAAAACTTTAAAACTTTAGAACATACATATTATATCTTTAAACATGTTTCCTCTATGTATAAAATGAAAAGATGACTTTGATTAATTTTTCCTATTATACTCTAGTATTTCAAGTTTAAATCTTTAAGAACCTTATAATAAAATAATACATTAAACTGTCTTTAATAGAATGAATGAATATTTTAATTTTTACCTTTTATTATTACTAAGGTACAATATTAGAAAATATAATAAATTCAAATTTTAGAAAATAAAATTATAAAACTGTTTCAAATTTAAGTCATGATAAAATCATCAGCAGTCTAGCATACTTAAAAATTAAAACAGTTATGCATTTAATTGATATCGCTTGAGCTATTCATGCTATGAATATGATCTACTTTATTTCACATATATTTGTCCCGAAAGAGCTGTTTCATTCATTAATGTCTGTTTTTGACTCTTGAAACAAACCTAAAACCACTGAGAGATGAGTTCTTCTAAATGTATCTTTTCTTAATTTTCTTCTGTAATTATTAGTCTGTGTTTTGTGTGTGTGTGTGTCTGTGTGTGTGTGTGTCTGTGTGTGTGTGTATGTGTGTGTGTGTGTGTGTGAGAGAGACAGAGAGAGAGAGAGAGAGGAGATTACCATACTTTGTATGTACATATAATATTGGTCACATATAAATGTGTTTGGAGGTCTCATCTCTGAAGTAAAGTGATTGACTATTATCAACTATTTATTATCTATTTCTTTGAGGCTAGGTGTGGGAGCTGTGAAATTTCTCACTATGCAAATTGATATAGATACTTTGTAGTTCTCATTTAGTTGACCTCATTGAAAAGATACATGTATGCAGCTTCTGAAGAGATTGAATTTACACTTCAATAATTTCAGAACTCTTTCTTTTACAATTCATGAACAATAGAGTTAGCATTTTCCTAGCATGTTGCAAGTATGTGTTAACTACAAATGTGGGAAGAAAAATACTTGAGTTCATCAACTATTTAGTGATAGATAAATATATGAAGTTATTAAATGGGGTTAAGATTTGATTATTTTTTCCTTTTTAAAATTATAATATAATAAAACTACTTCTCTACTCCCATTTCTCCCATACTTCTACCTATTCTCTCTCAAACTCATAGAATACATATAGATTCTAAAATACATAAATAAAACATAATATATACAAATTTACTTGTGTAGATGTTTTCAAGACTGACCTTTTGGTATTTGATAACCAATTTGTGTGTTTTTAATGTGTTGTTTACCATTGTTTTAAGGTTAGTTTTGTTTATTTTATGAATTTTATAGAGCAGAACAGTGAGCTATGGAGAAAGTTAATACTAGTATAACAATCAAGGAAATTTAAACACTAATACCTAATAAAGTCTTTTAATGTGTTATTTGCCATAGTTTGCTTGATTGGTATCTTTGGATGTTTTATGAATTTTATAGAACACAACAATTCACTATAGAAAAAGTTAATACTAATATAACAATCAACCAAAATTAAATCCTAATATCTATCCCACCGTTTAGCATTGAGAGAGTACTTTATAAATAAATGTGCTATGAATTCCTGTTCGTTCACACCAAATGCAAAGTTTTAATTCATGGAGAATAAGATAATTTCATGCAATGTACTTATTTGTATATTTACATATATGTTAAACAATATATCAATAAGGTGTGTTTTGAAAATTATCTCTTTTCCTCCTCTCTCTCTTTCTCTTTCTCTTTCTCTCTCTCTCTCTCTCTCTCTCTCTCTCTCTCTCTCTCTCTCTCTCTCTCTCTCTCTTGTGGTACCACAAAAAAGCATTAAGACTTAAAAGTAAGAAGGCTAACAAAAAATGGAATTTAATTAAATAAATAAACAAGTCACCAAGCATTCTAATATTACTTAGTAAAACATGTAATTCTCATATAATAATTGAAATGTAAAGAACTGTTCAAAATAAATGTTCTGTTATTTTAAGCACACTGATATTTTAAGTCTTGTTTAATCTTCAAGATAAAGTTTAAGGACTTGAAAAAATAAAGTTAATACAATTTATATGGAGATAAATTGGTATATAGATGAATAGAAAGATATGGATAGAGATACAGAAATTGACATATATACTAAAAGTAATAAAACAAAATCTTATAAATACTTTTGCTATTTATATTTTAAGCTAATTTAGATGCATTCACATGCTTGTGGTTATGTGACCATGATTACAGATACTCAGAAAAGAGAGAGAAGTTGCATTCCCATAACTGGAGTTACAGAAGTTTGTGAGCTGCTATGTCAAAGTTAGAGGCAAAAGTTATGTCATCTAGAAATATGGCAAGACCTCCTAACTCTTTAGGTATCTCCCAGCCAGGGCCATTTTAATACTATTTCAAACAAGATGGTAACAACATTAGGATATATATATATATATATATATATATATATATATATATATATATATATATGATAATAATCAAAATCTTTATCATTAGTGATGAAGAGGAAAAAAATAAGATGGCTAAATTAATTTTCAAATAATTCCTTTCATTTTAGTTCGACTATCCCGTCAGGTTCAGTACTGAAGAAAAATACAATAAACATTAAGGAATATTCTCACAATACCCAATAATATGAAAATGAATATTAATATAGTCCTTGGTCCAAAACCTAAATATAGTAAAATATAGAATTATTTTTTGATAACTTCCCTCTATCTACCCCTATACTCTTTGCATATACTTCAGGAAATACAAACAGTTTTATTCACATTGTTTAAATGTTGCATAATTTGTAAGTATAACTTTAATTAAAATCACAAACCCATAGTCACAAAATACTAAAATTCATAAAAGGTAAGCAACTAATGGAATTTAAATGTCTCTGCAGACAACTCACCTAGCAATGTGAAAACAGGACTGTCATATCAGTAATGAAATGTGAGGAAGTGTTAAAAATAAATGGTAAACCATGCTCAATGCACTGATTCAGAAATAACTTATTAACCCCAGGAGAGAAGCTGGAATCTGGAAAGTATTATTGTGGATAAAGTTCAAGCACCAGGTGTTGATACTTAGATAAGAGAGAAATAAAAATAGTCATTAAATGTGCTTCTGGGTACAATTTTATTTTACATAATGGGAACGTTAAGTAGCAGTTTTTCTCAAGTGTGTTATGATATAAAAACATACACATAGGTAACACAAATGTTTTTGAATAATATTTTGGGAGGTAAAAACTATATATTTTGTTTGCTTTAGTAGATTCAGAAATCTAAGTTTTACATCTTTAAATTCAAGTAGGTTTAATCTCAACTATAATGTTTCTGAAAATAAGTAATGTATGTATTTAAGGTTTTATAGCATAAGTATTAGGTTTATTAACAAAAACATTGTTAAATTATTGTTTTAGTGAATGAGATACACTTAAATATATTCACTATAGGATTGTATTGGTTATACTTAGTTGTCAATTGCAAAGCTATTGTAAGGCAAAGGACACTGTCAATAGGACAAAATTGCAAACAAAGATTGGAAAAAGATCTTCTCCAATCCTTCATCAGAAAGTGGGCCATATACAAAGAACTCAAGAAGTAGACTCCAGAGAATCAGATAATCCATGATCACTAAGTGACAACCTCACAGCAAATTTTCAGACATCTCTGTGTCTTTTTTAAGGGGAATGCAAGATGATATTTTCCAGTTCCGACCATTTGCTTACGAATTTCATAAAGTCATTGTTTTTGATAGCTGAGTAATATTCCATTGTGTAGATGTACCATATTTTCTGTATCCATTCCTCTGTTGAAGGTCATCTGGGTTCTTTCCAGTTTCTGGATATTATAAATAAGGCTGCAATGAACATAGTGGAGCACGTGTCTTTTTTATATGTTGGGGCATCTTTTGGGTATATGCCCAAGAGAGGTATAGCTGGATCCTCAGGCAGTTCAATGTCCAATTTTCTGAGGAACCTCCAGACTGATTTCCAGAATGGTTGTACCAGTCTGCAATCCCACCAACAATGGAGGAGTGTTCTTCTTTCTCCGCATCCTCACCAGCATCTGCTGTCACCTGATTTTTGATCTTAGCCATTCTCACTGGTGTGAGGTGAAATCTCAGGGTTGTTTTGATTTGCATTTCCCTTATGACTAAAGATGTTGAACATTTCTTTAGATGTTTCTCAGCCATTCGGCATTCCTCAGCTGTGAATTCTTTGTTTAGCGCTGAACCCCATTTTTTTTATTAACTTGAGTATTTCTTATATACATTTCGAGTGTTATTCCCTTTCCCGGTTTCCGGGCAAACATCCCCCCCTCCCCTTCCTTATGGGTGTTCCCCTCCCAACCCTCCCCCCATTGCCGCCCTCCCCGCTGAACCCCATTTTTAATAGGGTTATTTGTTTCCCTGAGGTCTAACTTCTTGAGTTCTTTGTATATTTTGGATATAAGGCCTCTATCTGTTGTAGGATTGGTAAAGATCTTTTCCCAATCTGTTGGTTGCCGTTTTGTCCTAACCACAGTGTCCTTTGCCTTACAGAAGCTTTGCAGTTTTATGAGATCCCATTTGTCGATTCTTGATCTTAGAGCATAAGCCATTGGTATTTTGTTCAGGAAATTTTTTCCAGTGCCCATGTGTTCCAGATGCTGCCCTAGTTTTTCTTCTATTAGTTTGAGTGTATCTGGTTTGATGTGGAGGTCCTTGATCCACTTGGACTTAAGCTTTGTACAGGGTGATAAGCATGGATCAATCTGCATTCTTCTACATGTTGACCTCCAGTTGAACCAGCACCATTTGCTGAAAATACTATCATCAAGTGCCCATAGGTGTGTGGGTTCATTTCTGGGTCTACAATTCTGTTCCATTCGTCTATCTGTCTGTCTCTGTACCAATACCATGCAGTTTTTATCACTATTGCTCTGTAATACTGCTTGAATCCTGAGTGAGGTAACCCAATCACAGAAAAACACATGTGGTATGCACTCATTGATAAGTGGCTGTTAGTCCAAATGCTTGAATTACCCTAGATGTCTAGAACAAATGAAACTCAAGACGGATGATCAAAATGTGAATGCTTCACTCCTTCTTTAAAAGGGGAACAAGAATACCCTTGGCAGGGAATAGAGAGGCAAAGGTTAAAACAGACACAGAAAGAACACCCATTAAGAGCCTGCCCCACATGTGGCCCATGCATATACAGCCATCCAATTAGACAAGATGGATGAAGCAAAGAAGTGCAGGCCGACAGGAGCCGGATGTAGATCTCTCCCGAGAGACACAGCCAGAATACAGTAAACACAGAGGCGTATGCCAGCAGCAAAACACTGAATTGAGAATAGGACCCCCGTTGAAGGAATCAGAGAAAGAACTGAAAGAGCTTGAAGGGGCTCGAGACCCCATATGTACAACAATGCCAACCAACCAGAGCTTCCAGGGACTAAGCCACTACCTAAAGACTATGCATGGACTGACCCTGGACTCTGACCTCATAGGTAGCAATGAATATCCTAGTAAGAGCACCAGTGGAAGGGGAAGCCCTTGGTCCTGACAAGACTGAACCACCAGTGAATGGGATTTTTGGGGAGAGGGCGATAATTCAAGGAGATGGGGAGGGGAACACCCATATAGACAGGGAGGGGGAAGGGTTAGGGGGATGTTGGCCCGGAAACCGGGAAAGGGAATAACACTCGAAAAGTATATAAGAAATACTCAGGTTAATAATAATTTTAAAAAACACAAAAAAAATGGGGAATGCAAGAGTGTAAAGGTGGAAGTGGGTGGGTGGGAAGGGGAATATCCTCACAGAAGCAGCGGTAGGGGATGTGAGAGAGGAGGGAACCAGGAAATTGGATAACATTTGATATGTACATTCATAAAATACCTAATTTTAAAAAGTTTTCACAGTTTTAAATTTCACACGTACTGCAAATATTGGGCCTCATATTTCATAAAACAAACACTAATGGTCATAAGTTGTTTGATACATCAGGATACAATTTAAGATAGAGATCATATTCTGCCTGAACCATAGCTTTTTCCAGGTCACTCCTGAATCTCCATGTTTTTTTATTCCCTGTCATTATTTTGGAATTGAGAGGAAGTGTGCATATTTTATGCATATCTCTGAAATACCAAGTTGAATAGGAGATTCAATCATAGTATATAAATACAACTCAATTACTTCTTAGAAGACCCTTTGAATTACAAACCTATTCTCTCTCTCTCTCTCTCTCTCTCTCTCTCTCTCTCTCTCTCTCTCTCTCTCTTTCTCTCTCTCAATCTGAGTTGGGTTACACTTCATTATGCTCTTTCCAAGTTACTTAAGTTAATTCAGAGAACGTGAGCAGCTGCATTGATTTTGTCACTGAATTTATTTGTAAGAAGTCAGCCAAATCGTTTCTTCCCTCTGATGGAAATATTTATCCATTTGGGAAAACTAGCCTGTATTATTTTTTGAATATCTGGGATGGCAACCTGTGGACAGCACCTGAAAGATCCAGTTATGTTTTTGTTATTATTTATTTTGCTCCTAGTAGCATAATCACACATATACACAAATATGAACAATGTATCATTTTCTCATTTTAGCATTCTACTAAATGATATACCTGAAAATGGCCGTGAATTATCTGGTAAGTTTATGTAATAATACAATCATTATGGATTAGTGTTACATCTTAACAAAATCTGAGACAAATTGTTTTCATATATTTGTCCTTTTAAATATATTGTAGTGGAAATAGACCTGACATATTTTTAAAGGTATTAAGGACAGATGTTTTCAAAAGATATGTTACATAACTGACATAGTTAGAAAAAGAATGAAATCAAGCAAAATTAAAACGACCTAAGATAAATGTTAAATATAGGGGACATGTCATAAGGGTCATTAAATGTATTACAAAAAGAAGGTGGTGTAAGGGACAGGTGTTATAGAAGACATTGTTATCATCAGCCAGAGTGTACAAACTTATCCTTTACAAAATTCTACAAGGAAGCCAAAATAATGATGTTGTGATAATAAAAACTGCATCAAAGAGTGAGGGTTAATCTGTGCTCGCCTAATGCAAAGCCTTGAGTCAAACTTCAGAGATATTAAAGCAAGGTACCACTAAAACAAAGGCATAGATAAGTCAGCACTCTTCCAAACAGAGCAGCAGAATGGCTTCTTATGGTTAAATAAGATCATTAATCAAATAATTAAACCTTATCGTACAAGTGAATTAGAAAACTATGATAAATCAGTGAAATAAAACACAGACTAAATGTACTACATGTGTGAACAACAGATAATGTTTTTAACAAAATCTTAAAGGAAACATTAATACAGCTTAAATCACATATTGACCGTCACACACTGATACTACACTTTAATGCACCACTCTCACCAGTAGACAGGATATGCAAGCAAAAAATAAACAGAGAAATGCAGAGTCCAATATATATCACAAACCAGTGCTTCTCAACCTTTCTAATGTTGTGACCTTTTAATACAGTGTCTAATGCAGTGGTTACCCCCAAGCATAAAATTATTTTGTTATTATTTCATGATAAAAATTTTGCTACTGGAATGACTTGCAATCTTAATCATCTTTTGCCAGCAGGGAAATGGAAACCAAAACTACATTGAGCAGTTACATGTCAGAATGCCTACTATCGTAACGCAATACTGATGTTGGTGTGAGTGTAAACAAGTGTAAACAGTGTGGAAATTGGTGTGGAGATTCCTCAGGAAGTTGGGAATTGATCTACCTCAAGATTCAGCAATAGCACACTTGAGAATATATCTAAAGGGCTCACCATCCAACCTCAAGGACACTTGTGCAACCATATTCATTACAGCTGTGTCTGTAATGTCCAGAACTTGGAAACAACCTAGATATCTCTCAAAAGAAGAATGGATAAAATAATGTGGTATTTTAAACAACTATTACTCAGCTATTTTAGAGATAAGACATTGAATTTTGTCATGAATGGATGGAACTAGAAAAAAATTCCTGAGTTAATGTAACTCAGATCCAGCAATATAAATATGGCAAATATTCACTTAAATGTGGACATTATCTCTTAAGTAAATGATAAATATCCTATAATATATGGACTCAAGAGGTTATGTATAGAGAATAGGCCTAGGGAGTATTTGCATTTTCCCTGAGAGAAGAAAATAAAACAGAGGTTGACTAAAGCAGGACGACAGAATGGAAGAATCAGGTGTGGAGTGAGAGGACAGATAGGGAACACAGAGAAAGACATCTAGTATTGGGAATTATTTGAGGAGTGGTGTGAAAACCCGGTGCAATGGAAACTTCCTAAAATGTATAAAGGAGATGGTAAAAATGTCATCACATAATAAGAGGAAACAAAGCCCAAATGGCCATCTCTGGTCACCCAATAAAGCTTCATTGAAAAAAACATATATTTGTTTAGCAGTTTTATGGGACTCCTGGATGTGTGAACTGGTGTAAATAAAAGAGGTAAGAGAGGGTTGGGGATTTAGCTCAGTGGTAGAGCACTTGCCTATCAAACTCAAGGCCCTGTGTTCGGTCCTCAGCTCTGAAAAAAAAAAAAAAAGAAGAAGAAAAAGGAAAAAAAAAAGAGGTAAGAGAGTGCTAATTGAAGAATAGGCTAAGAAAGAATAAACTACTAAATAAATAAGTCATCTTGTAAGAATGAAAAGTCCCAGTGACAATGTTGATTTTGCTTGACAATTTTACAAATGATCAAAGTTAATTATTATTGCAATCACTATTAGCACTGAGTATATCTTTGAGGGCTTAACAGGACAAAACAGATTCAAAGTAACCCCACTAAAGTCAATGGTTTTCTTTGTTTCACCTAAATATGTAACAGACTAGATTCTGATTAGCTTCCAGAATTCGGCAAAGGACAATTGGATGCACACCCTTTTTGAACATATGGCCAGGAAAAAAATACTTAGAATATTTTGATTCTGTTATCTTAACTCATATGTGGGTGAATTCTTTCACCACTATTTTATATTGTGTTTCATCAAGTGATGGTCATTATATTCTACCATTGATGAATGAAAATCTCACTATTCATTTATATACCTGTTAATTTTGCCATAGCTCAAACAAAACAGCCATGTGCAAAAATAATTTGAACATATATTGAAACTGAAAGTCGTCTCTGCAGAATTAGTTCAATACGGACACATATTTTCTTTCAGCTGAGGAATGTCTTAGGATTCAGAATTTTCAAAGGATTTGTATTATTATTAAAACATGAATTTCACAGGCAAACAGATGGAATTAGAAATTATCATCCCGGGTAAGGTAACTACGGGCCAAAAGTCATGATATGGTATGTACTCACTGGTATGTGATTATTAGCCCAAAAATACAGATGCCCATGAAATACTCCACAGACTCAAAGATTTTAAACAAGGAGGAAGACCCAGGGAAACGGCGGCACAGGTCTTCCTGGTTGCTGCCGCTGCAGAGAGCCCGTGGGCAGCATCCCATGAGCGAACTTGAGCCCCGGGACCACAGGTAAGACCAACTTTTCTGCTGCAAGAAAGCTGCCTGGTGAGCTTGGGACACAGGGAAGCAGAATTCCTCTAGGACCGGGCACGTTCTGTGTTTACCGGAAGTTCCACACCCACGGATCCCGGCCCGCAGCAGCTCTCTGCCCCCAGACCCTGTGAGAGAGAGACCCAACTGCCTGGTCAGGTGGGCACTCCTGAGGCTGCAGAGCAGAAGAGACCACCAACACTGCTCACCCCTGCCCACATCCCTGGCCCAAGAGGAAACTGTATAAGGCCTCTGGGCTCCCGTGGGGGAGGGCCCAGGAGCGGCAGGACACCGGCCTGAGACACCGCCGGAACTTGAAAGAAACAGACCGGATAAACAGTTCTCTGCACCCAAATCCTGTGGGAGGGAGAGCTAAACCTTCAGAGAGGCAGACAAGCCTGGGAAACCAGAAGAGACTGATCCCTGCACACACATCTCGGACGCCAGAGGAAAAAGCCAAAGACCATCTGGAACCCTGGTGCACTGAAGCTCCCGGAAGGGGCGGCACAGTTCTTCCTGGTTGCTGCCGCTGCAGAGAGCCCCTGGGCAGCACCCCACGAGTGAACTTGAGCCTCAGGACCACAGGTAAGACCAAATTTTCTGCTGCAAGGAAGCTGCCTGGTGAACTCAAGACACAGGCCCACAGGAACAGCTGAAGACCTGTAGAGAGGAAAAACTACACGCCCGAAAGCAGAACACTCTGTCCCCATAACTGACTGAAAGAGAGGAAAACAGGTCTACAGCACTCCTGACACACAGGCTTATAGGACAGTCTAGCCACTGTCAGAAATAGCAGAACAAAGTAACACTAGAGATAATCTGATGGCGAGAGGCAAGCGCAGGAACCCAAGCAACAGAAACCAAAACTACATGCCATCATCGGAGCCCAATTCCCCCACCAAAACAAACATGGAATATCCAAACACACCAGAAAAGCAAGATCTAGTTTCAAAATCATATTTGATCATGATGCTGGAGGACTTCAAGAAAGATATGAACATACTTAGGGAAACACAGGAAAACATTAATAAACAAATAGAAGCCTACAGAGAGGAATCGCAAAAATCCCTGAAAGAATTCCAGGAAAACACAATCAAACAGTTGAAGGAATTAAAAATGGAAATAGAAGCAATCAAGAAAGAACACATGGAAACAACCCTGGTTATAGAAAACCAAAAGAAGAGACAAGGAGCTGTAGATACAAGCTTCACCAACAGAATACAAGAGATGGAAGAGAGAATCTCAGGAGCAGAAGATTCCATAGAAATCATTGACTCAACTGTCAAAGATAATGTAAAGCGGAAAAAGCTACTGGTCCAAAACATACAGGAAATCCAGGACTCAATGAGAAGATCAAACCTAAGGAAAATAGGTATAGAAGAGAGTGAAGACTCCCAGTTCAAAGGACCAGTAAATATCTTCAACAAAATCATAGAAGAAAACTTCCCTAACCTAAAAAAAGAGATACCCATAGACATACAAGAAGCCTACAGAACTCCAAATAGATTGGAACAGAAAAGAAACACCTCTTGTCACATAATTGTCAAAACACCAAACGCACAAAATAAAGAAAGAATATTAAAAGCAGTAAGGGAAAAAGGTCAAGTAACATATAAAGGCAGACCTATCAGAATCACACCAGACTTCTCGCCAGAAACTATGAAGGCCAGAAGATCCTGGACTGATGTCATACAGACCCTAAGAGAACACAAATGCCAGCCCAGGTTACTGTATCCAGCAAAACTCTCAATTAACATTGATGGAGAAACCAAGATATTCCATGACAAAACCAAATTTATACAATATCTTTCTACAAATCCAGCACTACAAAGGATAATAAATGGTAAAGCCCAACATAAGGAGGCAAGCTATACCCTAGAAGAAGCAAGAAACTAATCGTCATGGCAACAAAACAAAGAGAATGAAAGGACACAAACATAACCTCACATCCAAATATGAATATAAAGGGAAACAATAATCACTATTCCTTAATATCTCTCAATATCAATGGCCTCAACTCCCCAATAAAAAGACATAGATTAACAAACTGGATACGCAACGAGGACCCTGCATTCTGCTGCCTACAGGAAACACACCTCAGAGACAAAGACAGACACTACCTCAGAGTGAAAGGCTGGAAAACAACTTTCCAAGCAAATGGTCAGAAGAAGCAATCTGGAGTAGCCATTCTAATATCAAATAAAATCAAATTTCAACTAAAAGTCATCAAAAAAGATAAGGAAGGACACTTCATATTCATCAAAGGAAAAATCCACCAAGATGAACTCTCAATCCTAAATATCTATGCCCCAAATACAAGGGCACCTACATATGTAAAAGAAACCTTACTAAAGCTCAAAACACACATTGTACCTCACACAATAATAGTGGGAGATTTCAACACACCACTCTCATCAATGGACAGATCATGTAACAGAAATTAAACAGTGATGTCGACAGACTAAGAGAAGTCATGAGCCAAATGGACTTAACGGATATTTATAGAACATTCTATCCTAAAGCAAAAGGATATACCTTCTTCTCAGCTCCTCATGGTACTTTCTCCAAAATTGACCATATAATTGGTCAAAAAACGGGCCTCAACAGGTACAGAAAGATAGAAATAATCCCATGCGTGCTATCGGACCACCACGGCCTAAAACTGGTCTTCAATAACAATAAGGGAAGAATGCCCACATATACGTGGAAATTGAACAATGCTCTACTCAATGATAACCTGGTCAAGGAAGAAATAAAGAAAGAAATTAAAAACTTTTTAGAATTTAATGAAAATGAAGATACAACATACTCAAACTTATGGGACACAATGAAAGCTGTGCTAAGAGGAAAACTCATAGCGCTGAGTGCCTGTAGAAAGCAACAGGAAAGAGCATATGTCAGCAGCTTGACAGGACACCTAAAAGCTCTAGAACAAAAAGAAGCAAATACACCCAGGAGGAGCAGAAGGCAGGAAATAATCAAACTCAGAGCTGAAATCAACCAAGTAGAAACAAAAAGGACCATAGAAAGAATCAACAGAACCAAAAGTTGGTTCTTTGAGAAAATCAACAAGATAGATAAACCCTTAGCCAGACTAACGAGAGGACACAGAGAGTGTGTCCAAATTAACAAAATCAGAAATGAAAAGGGAGACATAACTACAGATTCGGAGGAAATTCAAAAAATCATCAGATCTTACTATAAAAACCTATATTCAACAAAATTTGAAAATCTTCAGGAAATGGACAATTTCCTAGACAGATACCAGGTATCGAAGTTAAATCAGGAACAGATAAACCAGTTAAACAACCCCATAACTCCTAAGGAAATAGAAGCAGTCATTAAAGGTCTCCCAACCAAAAAGAGTCCAGGTCCAGACGGGTTTAGTGCAGAATTCTATCAAACCTTCATAGAAGACCTCATACCAATATTATCCAAACTATTCCACAAAATTGAAACAGATGGAGCCCTACCGAATTCCTTCTACGAAGCCACAATTACTCTTATACCTAAACCACACAAAGACACAACAAAGAAAGAGAACTTCAGACCAATTTCCCTTATGAATATCGACGCAAAAATACTCAATAAAATTCTGGCAAACCGAATTCAAGAGCACATCAAAACAAACATCCACCATGATCAAGTAGGCTTCATCCCAGGCATGCAGGGATGGTTTAATATACGGAAAACCATCAACGTGATCCATTATATAAACAAACTGAAAGAACAGAACCACATGATCATTTCATTAGATGCTGAGAAAGCATTTGACAAAATTCAACACCCCTTCATGATAAAAGTCCTGGAAAGAATAGGAATTCAAGGCCCATACCTAAACATAGTAAAAGCCATATACAGCAAACCAGTTGCTAACATTAAAGTAAATGGAGAGAAACTTGAAGCAATCCCACTAAAATCAGGGACTAGACAAGGCTGCCCACTCTCTCCCTACTTATTCAATATAGTTCTTGAAGTTCTAGCCAGAGCAATCAGAAAACAAAAGGAGATCAAAGGGATACAGATCGGAAAAGAAGAGGTCAAAATATCACTATTTGCAGATGACATGATAGTATATTTAAGTGATCCCAAAAGTTCCACCAGAGAACTACTAAAGCTGATAAACAACTTCAGCAAAGTGGCTGGGTATAAAATTAACTCAAATAAATCAGTTGCCTTCCTCTATACAAAAGAGAAACAAGCCGAGAAAGAAATTAGGGAAACGACACCCTTCATAATAGACCCAAATAATATAAAGTACCTCGGTGTGACTTTAACCAAGCAAGTAAAAGATCTGTACAATAGGAACTTCAAGACACTGAGGAAAGAAATTGAAGAAGACCTCAGAAGATGGAAAGATCTCCCATGCTCATGGATTGGCAGGATTAATATAGTAAAAATGGCCATTTTACCAAAAGCAATCTACAGATTCAATGCAATCCCCATCAAAATACCAATCCAATTCTTCAAAGAGTTAGACAGAACAATTTGCAAATTCATCTGGAATAACAAAAAACCCAGGATAGCTAAAGCTAACCTCAACAATAAAAGGACTTCAGGGGGAATCACTATCCCTGAACTCAAGCAGTATTACAGAGCAATAGTGATAAAAACTGCATGGTGTTGGTACAGAGACAGACAGATAGACCAATGGAATAGAATTGAAGACCCAGAAATGAACCCACACACCTATGGTCACTTGATTTTTGACAAAGGAGCCAAAACCATCCAATGGAAAAAAGATAGCATTTTCAGCAAATGGTGCTGGTTCAACTGGAGGGCAACATGTAGAAGAATGCATATCGATCCATCCTTATCACCCTGTACAAAGCTTAAGTCCAAGTGGATCAAGGACCTCCACATCAAACCAGACACACTCAAACTAATAGAAGAAAAACTAGGGAAGCATCTGGAACACATAGGCACTGGAAAAAATTTCCTGAACAAAACACCAATGGCTTATGCTCTAAGATCAAGAATCGACAAATGGGATCTCATAAAACTGCAAAGCTTCTGTAAGGCAAAGGACACTGTGGTTAGGACAAAACGGCAACCAACAGATTGGGAAAAGATCTTTACCAATCCTACAACAGATAGAGGCCTTATATCCAAAATATACAAAGAACTCAAGAAGTTAGACCGCAGGGAAACAAATAACCTTATTAAAAAATGGGGTTCAGAGCTAAACAAACCATTCACAGCTGAGGAATGCCGAATGGCTGAGAAACACCTAAAGAAATGTTCAACATCTTTAGTCATAAGGGAAATGCAAATCAAAACAACCCTGAGATTTCACCTCACACCAGTGCGATTGGCTAAGATCAAAAACTCAGGTGACAGCAGATGCTGGCGAGGATGTGGAGAAAGAGGAACACTCCTCCATTGTTGGTGGGATTGCAGACTGGTAAAACCATTCTGGAAATCAGTCTGGAGGTTCCTCAGAAAATTAGACATTGAACTGCCTGAGGATCCAGCTATACCTCTCTTGGGCATATACCCAAAAGATGCCTCAACATATAAAAGAGACACGTGCTCCACTATGTTCATCGCAGCCTTATTTATAATAGCCAGAAAATGGAAACAACCCAGATGCCCTTCAACAGAGGAATGGATACAGAAAATGTGGTACATCTACACAATGGAATATTACTCAGCTATCAAAAACAACGAGTTTATGAAATTCGTAGGCAAATGGTTGGAACTGGAAAATATCATCCTGAGTGAGCTAACCCAATCACAGAAAGACATACATGGTATGCACTCATTGATAAGTGGCTATTAGCCCAAATGCTTGAATTACCGTAGATCCCTAGAACAAACGAAACTCAAGACGGATGATCAAAATGTGAATGCTTCACTCCTTCTTTAAATGAGGAAAAAGAATACCCTTGGCAGGGAAGGGAGAGGCAAAGATTAAAACAGAGACTGAAGGAACACCCATTCAGAGCCTGCCCCACATGTGGCCCATACATATACAGCCACCCAATTAGACAAGATGGATGAAGCAAAGAAGTGCAGACCGACAGGAGCCGGATGTAGACTGCTCCTGAGAGACACAGCCAGAATACAGCAAATACAGAGGCGAATGCCAGCAGCAAACCACTGAACTGAGAATAGGTCCCCTATTGAAGGAATCAGAGAAAGAACTGGAAGAGCTTGAAGGGGCTCGAGACCCCAAAAGTACAACAATGCCAAGCAACCAGAGCTTCCAGGGACTAAGCTACTACCTAAAGACTATACATGGACTGACCCTGGACTCTGACCCCATAGGTAGCAATGAATATCCTAGTAAGAGCACCAGTGGAAGGGGAAGCCCTGGCTCCTGCTAAGACTGAACCCCCAGTGAACTAGTCTATGGGGGGAGGGCGGCAATGGGGGGAGGGTTGGGAGGGGAACACCCATAAGGAAGGGGAGGGGGGAGGGGGATGTTTGCCCGGAAACCGGGAAAGGGAATAACACTCGAAATGTATATAAGAAATACTCAAGTTAATTAAAAAAAAAAAAAAGAAGGAAGACCCAAGCAAAGATGCTTGAATTACACTTAGAAGGTGAAACAAAATAGTCATAGGAGGCAGAGGTAGCAAGAAAACTGGGAGAGGAATATGAGGAGGCAGGATCAGGTATTGGGAAGTAGAGAAGAGAGATCCGAAAGGCCAAGAGAATTAATGGAAAACTGCCGCTGCCTGGGGTGGGAGGGGAGAAGAGCATCTCTAGGACGTTCCATAGACCTGAGTTGGGGAAGATTCCCAGAAGGCAATTCAGGTAGGTTTAGACCAAATGCCTAACAGTGGGGACAAGGAACCTGAAAAGGCTACCACCTATATCCAGCCAGGACCCCAGATGAGGCATGGGAGAAAACTATATCACACACAAAACTTTCAACCCAAAATAAGTCCTGTCTAAAAGAAATGCAGGAACAAAGATGAAGCAGAGACTGAGGGAATGGCCAACCAATAACTGACCCAACTAGAAAGCATCTCATGGGCAAGCACCAATACCTGACATTATTAGTAATAGTCTGTTATGCCTGCAGACAGAAGCCTAGCATAACAATTCTCTGAGAGGCTTTGCCCAGCAGCTGGCTGAATCAGACAGAGATGTCTACAGCTAAACTTTAAAAAGAGGATGGGAGCAGTATGGGAGAGTTACAGGAGGAATGTTGATAGGTGAATTCAAGAAAATGTGAGCAAATTAGAGGGAGAATATTAGTATCCCTCAAGTACCAACCCCTGACAGTAATTCAATAACAAGTTATTATACATAATTGAAGAAAAGGTCAGAAATTTGAGAGCGAATAGAGGGAACACTGGAGGACTTAATAAAGGAAGACATAGAGTATACATGTAAATATAGTATGGAATTCTAAAAGAAAAAAAGGGCAACAATCATAGAATGAAACAACAAAATAATGAATACCTAGAATTATAATTCACTGGTGCAGTGTTCACTCAGAACCTGCAAAAAATTTGGATTCCATTTGTCAACACTGTGCCTCCTCAGATGAAGGGTACAGATGGAAATAACATGGGAGTATTTAATATAGATCATTGTGTTTTAGAGGGTCCTGGATTTATATTGCAAGGATTATTACATTTTAAGCACACAAACACATACCCCGCCCACACTCGCATACACAAAGGAAAAAATGCTGAGCGTTATGAAAGAGTTAATACATTTTGTTTTATTTATGCTTGAATATTTTTTATTCTGAAATAGAATTATCACAAAAGAACTGTGATTATAGGGTACGATGGGTTAAATTGCATCTTATGAACAAGAATAATCACACAGGGTAAACTTTACTAAATTGCTGTACTTAATATGAAACCAGTTTTAACAGGCTGCTATGGAAAAGGCAGATCACACTTTGCAACATATTACATAACTTTCCTATTAACGGTAGGAAAAAAGAAATGAACAAAGATGAATAAGTAATCTTTCATCACTTCCTCAACGGACTTGTCAAACTAAAAATATTTCATATAGTCTTAAAACACAAAGTCATAAGGAAAACATAATTAGCCATTGTTACTTTGTTTTTCTAAATAGATAAAAAAAACATGTTATCAGGTGAACATACAAAATTCAACCATCGGTAATTTTCATTTTATATCAATTATATTACCATTACTTTTGATTTTAATGAAATTTGAAGATGTTAATAATTATGAAATCATGAAACTAATCTAAAAAATGTAGGTGTTAAGAAACCAAACTGAGGAAATTACAATTCCTGTGCCTTCTTAAATTTCTTAAACAAAACAGGAAACTCTTTTGGTAATTTAAAAAGAATATGATAATATATTTAAGGAAATCATTAAGTATATATGCTAGCACTTGTACATTCCTGATTTTATTCCCCTCCAGGTCCACCCTCCAAGATCTTATGGATGATGAATTTGGGAAATCTGTGAACCACAGCTGAAGAAGAAAGGGTAGAAAGGAAAGTAAGAAATCATAAACTATATTTTAATTTCAAACACTTACTTAAAAAGTACTTTGAAAATCTAAAAAAAAAACTTGAAATGACAATAATGATACATGGAAAACAGTATATTTGAAAGGTAAAGCAATAAGCTAAGTACATACATTTGAATTACAAAAATATACACTTCTACGAGTAGGTAAAAACAATCAAAATTAGACTTTACATTTTGTTCAAGTTTATCATGGAATATCTTATAAAAGGGGGGAAGAAGAAAGTGATCAAATTGATTATGTTGTATGATACAGTGAATTCCAAGAAGCCTTGATTGTAGAATAAAACACAAAATGTGGGGAGGAGATAGTTTTGTCCAAACGTTTGTTACTTTTCAAAAACTAAGATTCCACACTATCAACACACACACACACACACACACACACACACACACACACACACACACGGTAATTTGTATCTATTCAGTTACATATTTATGTATCCATAGAGATTTGAATGTGATGAATACATGTTTGGCAACGTCGAAGAGTCATGAAATTTGAAATGTTGCACATGCAAACATTTCAAGGTAAACACCTAAATTGAAAAAGCAAATGAGATCAGACTCACAAGGAGGACTCACAAACTTTAGCTATTCTTTGAAATATGGAACTCAAAAATCCTTGCACCTAAACATAATTTTGGGAGAGAACTCAGAACACAAAATATTTGGTGCCCCAGGAGATCACTCCTTCTATGAATTTTGTTAATAAAATAGACTATAATATTTGAGATAAATTTACAGGGTAGAAATCTCAATACTCTCTACATTACAAACTATTAATTACAGCTAATGTCACCAATGTGGTTGTTAAAAAACAAACAAGGAAAGCAAAAAATAAAAAATAAAAAAATAAAAATTAAACAGCTATAGGAGAATAAGAGCTTAATTTTCTACTGATGAGCAATAAAGTTGTCTTAAAATGACATGAAAATGATTCTGATTCCCATGTTTTCCTTAAACACATGGAAAAGCATACCTAAAATTTTAAACTTTAACAAATGCATGGTTTTATAACCAATGTGTAACACATGCAATTTTGTTCTGTCTTAATTTGGTTTCCCATTTCTCTGATAAATATACACTTACAAAGTAAATTTTAACAAAAAATATTTTCTATAATTAATTTGCCACTGTATTGCCCAAATTGAAGCACCAAGAGCGTCCAAGTCAAGAACAGAGAGAACTAATCAATATAATTTCCGACGGAACTACCCATAGACTAGCCTATTCTAAACAATTTCTCATTGACTGCCTCTTTTCAACTCATTCGAAATATTGTCAAATTAACAATAACAACTAAACCGCACAATTTACTGATTAAAAATATTAATGTAGCACGGAAATGTCCTGTTCTGTATGTGATGTTTATCTATCTTTTACATTTTTCTTCACATCTCTCATGTTATATTACCTACTAAAGTGTAGACTGTTTAAAAGAGAAAGATTTTATATTCAACAATAGTTTTGATTTGTTTGATCTGATTCTGAAAAGATATGTGGTGTAAAAATGTGCTAAAGATTAGTAGAAACAATAAATATTTATGTGAACAATACCCTAGGTTATATTTGATATTTATGATTACATTCCAATTTTAAAATTAACATAATGTGTAATTATTAGACATTATTATATTATGATATTGTCACTTACTATTTTGTTTGCCCCAGTATCTATATATACTTTGCAATGAGAGTTTTAACTTTAAATTATCTAATTTTAAGTTATCTGATTACTATTTGTAAATTATCATATTATATTATTATCAGTATTTTATTAGATAACACATTCAAGCATGACACTTTAGACTAGTAAAGAGTTTGTTAGTTCGTACCCAAACTATAAGTCCACAAGTACCTATTTTTATTTTCTATGCTTGGAAAAAGGGCCCAATATATTAAACATTTACCTGAATGATAGACTATATAATCATAGGCTTGTAAATAACGAAGTAGCATATATAAAAAGTGGCTATTTTAGTTATTATCCAACCTACAACTAACTCACCTGTAACTGTGTAGCTCTCATTGAAGACTCAGAATTATTCTTCTCACACCATTTTATTCTTTTCTCTAACATAGACTTTGACAGTCACAATTGATTATTTATCCTTTATACTTACTTGAAACAACCTCTTTCAACTATGTGAGTTGCATTGAATACATATATCAAAAGGAAAAGGATTTAATTATTCATCAGCATGGACCAGCCTTTTTGATGTTATCCAAATAATTAATTTTCATTGATTTAGAAAATTTTTTACTTTGCATAGAAGACAAGTCAAAAGTGGATCAATATTATCCCTATCCTGCTCACAACATAGTGTTTTTAATTCATTTTCCCAATTCTGTATCTTACATTTGTCACTGAAGTTCATGAGTATGTGATGGTTCAGAAGTTAAAAGTAATGCAAAGTTGTCTTCTGTAAATTCACCTTTCTGTGAACATTTTGAAGAATCCTATATACTTACAAACTTTATGGAAATTATTAATAACTAAAATGCAACAAATAGGAAATGTAAAAGTCACAGCATGCTCTATCAAGTAGACTTGTGGAAAGATATCCATGATCCAGAGACAGGAGAGATGCAGACTAAATAAAATACATAGTACATGAGATCTTTCTGGTGGAATTAAATTCAGTTCAAGTGTTAGAGGCATTGATTATAGATGTACCAATTAAATAGTACTGTTGGATAAAATGTATTTTAAGAAAATATTGATATTTTCATAGGTAATGAAATGAAAGCCTAACAATACATTCAACAGAAACCTAGCACTATACCAGCTTAAATACATACATACATACATACATACATACATACATACATACATACATATGCATAAACCCAAAAACTAAAACATAAAGCCCATAGCTTTTCTTATGTAGTTGCAGAGATTGCAGAAATTTTCTAAAGAATGTGGGCTATTGTCAGTATTTTTATTTTTCCACAAGACCTTGAGGCTAAGATAATACACACATTGTTCCCATGACATAAAACAATCAATCAAGTTAGTATGCTCAGGAAAGTTACACACTGCTAACTAGCTTTCATAGTAATGAAAGACACTATGTAGGCTTCCTCAACAGGCTGACCCAATGGTAAACACTATGAACTATGTTAGTGACCTATATGACAAGATGTGCTTATGGAAGTACTAATTAAATACTATTGAAAAGGAGATAGATAATCAATTTTTTTAATAAAACACTGAAATTTTTCATAGGAAATGGAATAAAAGCCTACCAAGAGATTCAATAGAAATCTAGCATTGCACCAGCTTTGAAGAAATATATAGAAATATATATATATATATATATATATATATATATATATATATATATCCTAAAACAGGGATAATGCTTCTTATGAAGCCATAGGCTTTCTTTTTTTTTTTCTTTTTTTTTTCCTTTTTTTTTTTTATTAACTTGAGTATTTCTTATATACATTTCGAGTGTTATTCCCTTTCCCGGTTTCCGGGCAAACATCCCCCTCCCCCCTCCCCTCCCTTATGGGTGTTCCCCTCCCAACCCTCCGCCCATTGCCGCCCTCCCCCCATAGACTAGTTCACTGGGGGTTCAGTCTTAGCAGGACCCAGGGCTTCCCCTTCCACTGGTGCTCTTACTAGGATATTCATTGCTACCTATGAGGTCAGAGTCCAGGGTCAGTCCATGTATAGTCTTTAGGTAGTGGCTTAGTCCCTGGAAGCTCTGGTTGCTTGGCATTGTTGTACTTTTGGGGTCTCGAGCCCCTTCAAGCTCTTCCAGTTCTTTCTCTGATTCCTTCAATAGGGGACCTATTCTCAGTTCAGTGGTTTGCTGCTGGCATTCGCCTCTGTATTTGCTGTATTCTGGCTGTGTCTCTCAGGAGAGATCTACATCCGGCTCCTGTCGGTCTGCACTTCTTTGCTTCATCCATCTTGTCTAATTGGGTGGCTGTATATGTATGGGCCACATGTGGGGCAGGCTCTGAATGGGTGTTCCTTCAGTCTCTGTTTTAATCTTTGCCTCTCCCTTCCCTGCCAAGGGTATTCTTTTTCCTCATTTAAAGAAGGAGTGAAGCATTCACATTTTGATCATCCGTTTTAAGTTTCATTTGTTCTAGGGATCTAGGGTAATTCAAGCATTTGGGCTAATAGCCACTTATCAATGAGTGCATACCATGTATGTCTTTCTGTGATTGGGTTAGCTCACTCAGGATGATATTTTCCAGTTCCAACCATTTGCCTACGAATTTCATAAACTCGTTGTTTTTGATAGCTGAGTAATATTCCATTGTGTAGATGTACCACATTTTCTGTATCCATTCCTCTGTTGAAGGGCATCTGGGTTCTTTCCAGTTTCTGGCTATTATAAATAAGGCTGCGATGAACATAGTGGAGCACGTGTCTCTTTTATATGTTGAGGCATCTTTTGGGTATATGCCCAAGAGAGGTATAGCTGGATCCTCAGGCAGTTCAATGTCCAATTTTCTGAGGAACCTCCAGACTGATTTCCAGAATGGTTTTACCAGTCTGCAATCCCACCAACAATGGAGGAGTGTTCCTCTTTCTCCACATCCTCGCCAGCATCTGCTGTCACCTGAGTTTTTGATCTTAGCCATTCTCACTGGTGTGAGGTGAAATCTCAGGGTTGTTTTGATTTGCATTTCCCTTATTGCTAAAGATGTTGAACATTTCTTTAGGTGTTTCTCAGCCATTCGGCATTCCTCAGCTGTGAATTCTTTGTTTAGCTCTGAACCCCATTTTTTAATAGGGTTATTTGTTTCTCTGCGGTCTAACTTCTTGAGTTCTTTGTATATTTTGGATATAAGGCCTCTATCTGTTGTAGGATTGGGAAAGATCTTTTCCCAATCTGTTGGTTGCCGTTTTGTCCTAACCACAGTGTCCTTTGCCTTACAGAAGCTTTGCAGTTTTATGAGATCCCATTTGTCGATTCTTGATCTTAGAGCATAAGCCATTGGTGTTTTGTTCAGGAAATTTTTTCCAGTGCCCATGTGTTCCAGATGCTTCCCTAGTTTTTCTTCTATTAGTTTGAGTGTGTCTGGTTTGATGTGGAGGTCCTCGATCCACTTGGACTTAAGCTTTGTACAGGGTGATAAGCATGGATCGATCTGCATTCTTCTACATGTTGCCCTCCAGTTGAACCAGCACCATTTGCTGAAAATGCAGTCTTTTTTCCATTGGATGGTTTTGGCTCCTTTGTCAAAAATCAAGTGATCATAGGTGTGTGGGTTCATTTCTGGGTCTTCAATTCTATTCCATTGGTCTATCTGTCTGTCTCTGTACCAATACCATGCAGTTTTTATCACTATTGCTCTGTAATACTGCTTGAGTTCAGGGATAGTGATTCCCCCTGAAGTCCTTTTATTGTTGAGGATAGCTTTAGCTATCCTGGGTTTTTTGTTATTCCAGATGAATTTGCAAATTGTTCTGTCTAACTCTTTGAAGAATTGGATTGGTATTTTGATGGGGATTGCATTGAATCTGTAGATTGCTTTTGGTAAAATGGCCATTTTTACTATATTAATCCTGCCAATCCATGAGCATGGGAGATCTTTCCATCTTCTGAGGTCTTCTTCAATTTCTTTCCTCAGTGTCTTGAAATTCTTATTGTACAGATCTTTACTTGCTTGGTTAAAGTCACACCGAGGTACTTTATATTATTTGGGTCTATTATGAAGGGTGTCGTTTCCCTAATTTCTTTCTCGGCTTGTTCTCTTTTGTATAGAGGAAGGCAACTGATTTATTTGAGTTAATTTTATACCCAGCCACTTTGCTGAAGTTGTTTATCAGCTTTAGTAGTTCTCTGGTGGAACTTTTGGGATCACTTAAATATACTATCATGTCATCTGCAAATAGTGATATTTTGACCTCTTCTTTTCCGATCTGTATCCCCTTGATCTCCTTTTGTTGTCTGATTGCTCTGGCTAGAACTTCAAGAACTATATTGAATAAGTAGGGAGAGAGTGGGCAGCCTTGTCTAGTCCCTGATTTTAGTGGGATTGCTTCAAGTTTCTCTCCATTTAGTTTAATGTTAGCAACTGGTTTGCTGTATATGGCTTTTACTATGTTTAGGTATGGGCCTTGAATTCCTATTCTTTCCAGGACTTTTATCATGAAGGGGTGTTGAATTTTGTCAAATGCTTTCTCAGCATCTAATGCAATGATCATGTGGTTCTGTTCTTTCACTTTGTTTATATAATGGATCACGTTGATGGTTTTCCGTATATTAAACCATCCCTGCATGCCTGGGATGAAGCCTACTTGATCATGGTGGATGATTGTTTTGATGTGCTCTTGAATTCGGTTTGCCAGAATTTTATTGAGTATTTTTGCGTCGATATTCATAAGGGAAATTGGTCTGAAGTTCTCTTTCTTTGTTGTGTCTTTGTGTGGTTTAGGTATAAGAGTAATTGTGGCTTCGTAGAAGGAATTCGGTAGGGCTCCATCTGTTTCAATTTTGTGGAATAGTTTGGATAATATTGGTATGAGGTCTTCTATGAAGGTTTGATAGAATTCTGCACTAAACCCGTCTGGACCTGGGCTCTTTTTGGTTGGGAGACCTTTAATGACTGCTTCTATTTCCTTAGGAGTTATGGGGTTGTTTAACTGGTTTATCTGTTCCTGATTTAACTTCGATACCTGGTATCTGTCTAGGAAATTGTCCATTTCCTGAAGATTTTCAAATTTTGTTGAATATAGGTTTTTATAGTAAGATCTGATGATTTTTTGAATTTCCTCTGAATCTGTAGTTATGTCTCCCTTTTCATTTCTGATTTTGTTAATTTGGACGCACTCTCTGTGTCCTCTCGTTAGTCTGGCTAAGGGTTTATCTATCTTGTTGATTTTCTCAAAGAACCAACTTTTGGTTCTGTTGATTCTTTCTATGGTCCTTTTTGTTTCTGCTTGGTTGATTTCAGCTCTGAGTTTGATTATTTCCTGCCTTCTACTCCTCCTGGGTGTATTTGCTTCTTTTTGTTCTAGAGCTTTTAGGTGTGCTGTCAAGCTGCTGACATATGCTCTTTCCTGTTTCTTTCTGCAGGCACTCAGCGCTATGAGTTTTCCTCTTAGCACAGCTTTCATTGTGTCCCATAAGTTTGAGTATGTTGTATCTTCATTTTCATTAAATTCTAAAAAGTTTTTAATTTCTTTCTTTATTTCTTCCTTGACCAGGTTATCATTGAGTAGAGCATTGTTCAATTTCCACGTATATGTGGGCATTCTTCCCTTATTGTTATTGAAGTCCAGTTTTAGGCCGTGGTGGTCCGATAGGACGCATGGGATTATTTCTATCTTTCTGTACCTGTTGAGGCCCGTTTTTTGACCAATTATATGGTCAATTTTGGAGAAAGTACCATGAGGAGCTGAGAAGAAGGTATATCCTTTTGCTTTAGGATAGAATGTTCTATAAATATCCGTTAAGTCCATTTGGCTCATGACTTCTCTTAGTCTGTCGACATCACTGTTTAATTTCTGTTTCCATGATCTGTCCATTGATGAGAGTGGGGTGTTGAAATCTCCCACTATATTGTGTGAGGTGCAATGTGTGTTTTGAGCTTTAGTAAGGTTTCTTTTACGTATGTAGGTGCCCTTGTATTTGGGGCATAGATATTTAGGATTGAGAGTTCATCTTGGTGGATTTTTCCTTTGATGAATATGAAGTGTCCTTCCTTATCTTTTTTGATGACTTTTAGTTGGAAATTGATTTTATTTGATATTAGAATGGCTACTCCAGCTTGCTTCTTCTGACCATTTGCTTGGAAAGTTGTTTTCCAGCCTTTCACTCTGAGATAGTGTCTGTCTTTGTCTCTGAGGTGTGTTTCCTGTAGGCAGCAGAATGCAGGGTCCTCGTTGCGTATCCAGTTTGTTAATCTATGTCTTTTTATTGGGGAGTTGAGGCCATTGATGTTTAGAGATATTAAGGAATAGTGATTATTGCTTCCCGTTATATTCATATTTGGATGTGAGGTTATGTTTGTGTGCTTTTATTCTCTTTGTTTTGTTGCCAAGACGATTAGTTTCTTGCTTCTTCTAGGGTATAGCTTGCCTCCTTATGTTGGGCTTTACCATTTATTATCCTTTGTAGTGCTGGATTTGTAGAAAGATATTGTGTAAATTTGGTTTTGTCATGGAATATCTTGGTTTCTCCATCAATGTTAATTGAGAGTTTTGCTGGATACAGTAACCTGGGCTGGCATTTGTGTTCTCTTAGGGTCTGTATAACATCAGTCCAGGATCTTCTGGCCTTCATAGTTTCTGGCGAGAAGTCTGCTGTGATTCTGATAGGTCTCCCTTTATATGTTACTTGACCTTTTTCCCTTACTGCTTTTAATATTCTTTCTTTATTTTGTGCGTTTGGTGTTTTGACAATTATGTGACGGGAGGTGTTTCTTTTCTGGTCCAATCTATTTGGAGTTCTGTAGGCTTCTTGTATGTCTATGGGTATCTCTTTTTTTAGGTTAGGGAAGTTTTCTTCTATGATTTTGTTGAAGATATTTACTGGTCCTTTGAGCTGGGAGTCTTCACTCTCTTCTATACCTATTATCCTTAGGTTTGATCTTCTCATTGAGTCCTGGATTTCCTGTATGTTTTGGACCAGTAGCTTTTTCCGCTTTACATTATGTTTGACAGTTGAGTCAATGATTTCTATGGAATCTTCTGCTCCTGAGATTCTCTCTTCCATCTCTTGTATTCTGTTGGTGAAGCTTGAAAAATATGGAACGCTTCACGAATTTGCGTGTCATCCTTGCGCAGGGGCCATGCTAATCTTCTCTGTATCGTTCCAATTTTAGTATATGTGCTGCCGAAGCGAGCACGGCCATAGGCTTTCAAATTACAAGCCTGGAACATACAATGAAGAAACAGTAGCACAGATGTTACAGGGGTATCCAGCTGCTTCAGATTGGATATTAGGCCTATTCCATATGCACTAAATATCTCTGGCACTGGATATATGATCAAGAACCCAGAGTTATGGGGCTTAAAACCCCAAGGAATAAACATACTACTATTCTAAATGAACACAACACCAGGCAACGTATATTCCAAATTGCATACCTATTCCCACAGAGTAGTACAGTATTCTTTAGTAGATGAATCATTGTTCAGTGAACAGTGTTTAACACATAAATAACAACTTGACTAAATAATTATATAACTAATATATATATATATATATATATATATATATATATATATATGTCTTACAAGTGGAAAAATCTGAACCATCTTCCAACACTTAGTGGCCAAAATGTAATTAAGAGAAGTCAAAGAATTTAAAAGCCTGAAATTAAGAAGTTCCAGTGTGTAAGAAGTCTTGTGATTAAGACGGGGTCATTCATTGTATTTATAAGCTCACCAAAAATGTGTTTGCCTTCATGAGAGCTGCACTATACCAGGTCAGTTAATATCTTAGAAAGAACTTGGGTGGATTCACAGACCAGGGCCACTAACTGATGAGCTGTTGATAGTAGATAGCTTTGCCAGGAAGAGAGCAGCAGTATTCTTTAAGAGCATCGCCCCTGGAAGGTTGACCAAGCTTCTGATGATGATCCCACGGCAAAGTTTTGACCAGCACAATTTAGAATCTATGGTTTATTGATAAAATATAATGAAGAAAAAAGGAAGTTGAAAAGATTAAGAGATGGATTTGAAAGAAATTAGGGAAAGAGCTGGAGATGTAAATAACATCAAATGGATTACATGAAATTCTCATAAGAATAATGTGAAGTAGCCAATGAAGCCAACATTTTCCTCTGTGATTCTAAAAATATACATTTTAAAAGTAGTAGAAAGACAGGAAATGTACTCAGAAAAATGCAATTATAACATGAAATATTTGATCTTCAATATTTTAGATGTGGACTGAGTCAAATTGATTAGTCAATACAGAGGTAGAATGAGTAGAAATATGATCTTGTCTACTTAACAGGCATTTGAAAGTGATAAAGGAAAACTGATTATATTTGATTTTAATTTTTTGTATGCACAGTTAAATATGTACATTCCAGTGGTATTCATTAATTTGTTCAGTAAACACACATTTAATATTCTTAAAAATCAGTTTTATTTAATCTGTAGATATAACCATAAATAAAGTTGCTTGGGTTCGGTCCCCAGCTCCGACAAAAAGAAAAGGAAAAAAAAGTTGCAATTTTCAAGTTGCTTACATTTGAGTAGAAAAAGAAATAACAGAAAATACTATCTAGGGCACAAAAAATGCTAAATATTAAAACAAGCATGCAGAATACAAATCTACTGTAGAAGGAAAGGACATGATAAGAGTTGAACAAGGTAATTAATATAAAGGGAATAGGTTTATTTGATGAAGGTTCTCTATATGAAGAAAAATGTAAACTAAGATATACAAAGGCTGGTTTGAAATTATCAAACATGCCACTATAGCTAAATCTGACTTAAAAGATAGAGTTACAGACATAAAGTCAACCAAAGCAAGAATCTTGATTTCTAAGACCCTGTGATCATAGATAAAGATTTGCATTTTGTTTTGTGTAAGATTGAAAACCATTAACTGACAGTAATTTTAAAAGATTAATGATTGATAATTGTTCATAACTCTGGAATGAAGGAAACCCATTTGAGCCTTGTTATTAGAAACCCCCTGTGGGTAATGATGATTTTAACTCATATTATAAGAAAGACAAAAAGGAAAACATTTTCTTGAAGATGTTTTCAGAAATAACACTGAAAACAAATACATGAAAGTTGTGAATATGGAATATAAAGAAATAAAGGGGAAGTATGGCAAGTTTATTTTAATGTATTGAAAAAATTTGAGAACGACTCTGTGATGTAGAGATTAAAACACCATAAAAGGAGTAGATACATAGGATAGTACCAGACTACACAGTGGTAGACATAAATATTGCTCAAATTGGGGAAAAGTTTAAAGGTTCCATAATATATTTTATACTATAATTTTATTAGCATTTAAAAGATGTTTAGATGTGATGGCTAATGCTGATTATCAGCCTAGTAGAACATAGAATTACCTAGTAGAAAATCCTCTAGGGGTTGCATGTGAGGCAGTATTAAGATTAGGTTATTTGAAGTGAGAGGCCCTATTCTAGCTGAGATGTATGCCTTGGGTCTAGACTCTGTTGTATAGACTCTGTTGCCTTGGGTTACTGCTATCATGACTTTTGTGATATGATGGATAGTACACATTTACTGTGGCCCCCAAATAAATACTATTTGTTGTAAATCACCAGTGTCAGGAAAATAACAGTTCAGAAAATGGGTGTTAGAGGCAGAGTCAATTCTGTGATGATCTGGGCCTTGTGGTCTGAAGCCTTCAAAACTAGCTTAAGAAACAAATTTGCTAGGATTTACAAAATAGTTATATAAAAACCTAGAATATCATTAGTAGAGCTTAATGAATGAATGTATGAAAATCAATCTTCAAAATCCATTATAAAAACAAACTCACAAAAAACACATGATCATGTCATTTGATGCTAAAAACGCCTTTAACAAAATCCAATCCCTTCATGTGAAATATCTTAAAGAGATCAGAAATTCAAGGATTCTATCTAAACATAATCAAAGCAATATCCAGTCAACTTCAAAATAAATGGATAGAAACTTGAAGCAATCTCACTAAAATCAGGGATTAGACAAGGCTCTCACTCTCTCCCTATCTATTCAATATAATCCTTGAAGTTCTTGCTAGAATAATAAGACAACTAAAGGAGATGAAGGGAATAAAATTTCCAAAGGATGAGGTCAAAGTATCACTGTTTGCATATGATATTATAAAATTCTTGAGTCCCCCTCAAATTTCTACCAGAGACTTCCTACAGCTGATAAACAACTTCACCAAAGTGACTTGATACAAATTTGTCAAAGCAGTCAGTAGCCCTTCTTTACATAAATGATAAATATTCTGAGAAAGAAATTAAAGAAGCAACACCCACCAAAATAGACACAAATAGTATAAAATGTCTTGATGTAACTCTAACCTAGTAAGTAAAGTATCTCTATGACAAGACCTTCCAGTCTCTGAAGAAAGAAATCAAAGATCTCAGAAGATGGAAAGACTTCCCATGCTCATGGATTGGCAGGATCAATATACTGAAAATGGCTGTCTTGCCAAAAGCAATCTATTCATTGCAATCCCAATAAACATTCCAACTCAATTCTTCATAGATTTAGAAAGAACAATTTGCAAATTCTTCTGGAATAACAAAAACAAAAACTAAAAAACAGGATACCGAAAACTATTCTCAACAAGAAAAGCACTTCTGGGGAATCACCATCCCTGACCTCATGTTGTATTACAGAGCAATAGTGATTTAAAAACTGTATGGTATTGATACAGAGACTGGCAGGTAGATAAATTGAATAGAATTGAAGACCCAGAAATGAACCCACACACCTATGGTCACTTGATCTTTGACAAAGGAGCTAAAACTATCCAATGTAAAAAAAAAAAAAAAAAAAGACAGCATTTTCAACAAATGGTGTTGGTTCAACTGGAGGTCAGCATGTAGAAAAATGCAAATTGATCCATTCCCATCTCCTTGTACAAAGGTCAAGTCCAAGTAGATCAAGGACCTCCAAATAAAACCATACACACTCAAACTAATAGAAGAGAAAAAGGGGTGAAGAGCCTCAAACACATGGGCACAGGAGAAAATTTTCTGAACAGAATACCAATGGAATGTACTCTAAGATCAAAAGAAAAATGGGACCTCATAAAATTAGGAAAATGACACTCTTCACGATAGTCACCAACAATATAAAATACTTTAGTGTGACTCTACCTAAGCAAGTGAAAGACCTGTATGAGAAGAACTTCTCTGTAAAAAGATATTGAGGAAGATATCAGAAGGTGGAAAGAATTTCCATGATCATGTATGGGATCAATACAGGCAAATGATCATCTTATCAAAATCCATCTACATATTCAATCCAACTCCCATCAAAATTCCAACATAATTTTTTACAGACCTTGAAAAAAACAATTATCAACTCCAGATTTGAAAAGAAAAAAACAAAACAAAACAACACAGCCAACAATAACAACAACAACAAAATACTAGGATAGACAGAACAATCCTGAACAATGAAAAACTTCTGGAGGAATCACAATCTCTGACCTCAAGTTGTGCTACAGAGCAACAGTGATAAAGATCACATGGTATTGGTACAGAGACAGACAGATGATCAATGGAATGGAATCAAAGACCCAAAAGTAAATCCACACACCTATAGACACTCAGTTTTTATCAATGAAGTCAAAACTATACAGTAGGAAAAACACATAATGTTTGAAAACCACGAACCTGAAATTGAAATGATGATTAAATTATGCCATGCTAGAAAACAGATAGAAAAAATGTTCAGGCTAAAACTGGATGCACATAAATGCTATGACAACCAGGGACTCAATGAACAGTCTCCATCATGACTGGCAGCAGAATGAGGCAACACCAACCTCATGATACTGGTTTGTAAAGTAGAAGATGGGTACACTATGAAGTCTTTTGTTTTGATTCTAAGGAGCCACTGAAGCCAGGCAATGTATGGCACTGTCAAAGTCGAAGCAAAGAGGCCCAAAGAGAAAAGCACTGCATGAAGAGGTTCACCTGAATACTAACTTTAGTGGAGATCGTAGAATGTCTGAGATGTCCAAACCTTCACATATCTGTCAAAGAATGATTCAGGTTTGTAGTGAGACTGACCAAAGACAGGGGCTATGTATGTTACAAGGATGGTGCAACTCTAGGCCTTCGGGTCAGAAATAGTTTTAGTAAAGACACCAATACATCACGGAACTTCAGGATTTGCTGTTTGTCTTGCAGTGGTTTGATCTTGCTTTGTGCTCATCATTCTTTGTGATTTTCAGATTTAATGCCTTTAAAATTATAAAGTGTACCTTTATCTTTTTCTTCTAGAAGTATGTAAGTTTATATTATTGGTGCTTACACTTAAGAGAATATCGTGGGAGGGTCTCTGAGTCTAACTTTTCATCTTAGACTGGACATATTTTACATTTTCAAGTAGACATTATGAAATATGAGAGTTAAAGAGTAAAGGACATGCCTCATAATTCAAACGATTTCAATCAATTCATGAAATATATTTGTGATGGCTAATACTGTCCACTTGACAAGACACTCACTGAGGAGACTAACTTAAATATATATCTGTTAAGGAAATTCTAGATGTGCTGAATTGAGAAGACCTGACCTAAAAGTGAATCAATCATTCTATGATCTATATTTCTAGATAACATGGAAAATAATAAGATGTGCTGAGGAATAACACCCATCTATCTTTGCTTCTTAACTCCAAATACAATAGGAAAGGCTGTTTTAGGCTTAAATAGCCATGACTTCACCATCCTCAATCAGTTAGCAAAAATAATCACATTCTTTTTTGAGTTGAATTCTCAGATATTTTATCATAATGATAAGAAAATAACACAGAAGACAGTAAGTAAATAACTGGAAAAACAGAAAACACTAACACTGCAAATTATTCTCTAACTCATTGGTTTCAAAAGAAATGTTAGAGCAGCATTTGATCTTTAACTCACTTCAGTTGTCAAAGGAAATCTTGTGATAGTCAGTGCAATCATTTGAGGCTTAATAGACAAAGCTAAGTACGGATCAAAGGTGGAGAGTTACCTCAAATCTCAAATACTCAATGTGAATCATTGGACAGCTGCTGAATAATGGGTAAGTTAAAAGGCTCTGCCTCAAACACATTGGTAGAGATGACAAATTCCTGAACAGAACACTAATAATGCAGTCACCAAGATTAATCAATGGGGCCTCATGAAACTTAAAAGCTTCTGTAAGGCCAAGGACACAATCAATAGAACAAAACAGCAGCTGAGACTATGGGAAAAGCTCTTCACCAACCCTATATCTGATAGGGACTAATATCAAAAATATATAAAGAACTCAAGAAATCAGACAACAACAGCCAAATAAAACAATTGAAAACTCGGTATATAACTAAACAGAATTCTCTCTCTTTCACTTTTTAATATTTGTTTATAGAAGGGCACTTAAAACAACAGGTTCAGCCGCTTCTTCTGTTCTTTAGTAAGACAACTAGGCCACTGTTTTCAGACCATGTAACAACTGGTTTCAAAAGCAGAATGGTCAAGACTAGCTGGTTATTCACCTTAATGACAAAATGCTTGTGTATCCTTTCAAAAATTTCAGAGAAGGTGTACAGCATGTACACAAACATAACTGGAAAAGCACAAAGAGAATGTCACTAAGACTTTTCTACTGAGGAATAAAAGGAGCCAAGGGTTTCTAATATTTTTATTGTCAATCTAAGAAAGGATAAAGAGGAAAAACATCCCATGTTTTTAATTGAAAGGCTAAGAAACATTATCATAGTATTTGATAATATATAGATATCATAAAGGTTAAGATACATGTAGCACTTAATAACTGATGCTTAATTAGACCATATAATAAACATTTTTGTTTGCTTTCTTTTTTGTTTGTTTGTTTTGTGACTGATTGAGATGAATATTAAGAACCTCAGGCTGACCTCAAATTTACTGTATAAGTGAAGCTGGTTTTGAACACCTGAATCTCTTGATTCCACTGCAGGGTCCTGGATCTATAGAGAAAATGCTCAATGGAAAGGGCTAAACTAACTGAGTAATTACCTCAAATTGTTGTCCATCATTGAAATTTAGTTTGCCCTTGTCAACATATTTTCTGCTTTTCCATTTCAAAGACCATTTCTTTTGCTAGACAGGAAAGGAGCACCACTGGAATTGAACATAATTTTTCATCAAGACTTGGCTATTTGTCCCAACTGATGGATCAATACTTATTTGGGGAGTGATGCTAGGTCATTTTCTTGAAATAAGCTTTATTGGTACAAATATCTACTGAAAGGACAAGGTCATGCCAGTGTCTGGTTAAGAAAACATAGTACTAAGTAAAGTTCTCTTATAGGGCACTGATTTTTCTTCAAAACAGAAATTATTTGCAGCCATTCCATTTTGAAAAACACGAGTTTTTCTATCCATTTTTAACCAAAATGTCTACTAGCATTCCTTTTATGTAGTTTATGTGTTTAGGAACCTAATTGTTAATTATTAGTTCTCAGCATTGTCAGTAATACCATAATGAACAATTCACTCAAACTACATATAAAATTAATAAGAGTTCTGGAAGTTTCATAAATAAAAATTGCGATTGAGGAAAATTGAAGGTTTATAAGAGTTTTGTGTAGTTGTTTTGTTTTTTTTTTGGTTGTTGTTGCTTTGTTTTTGTCGGTCTTTTGTTTTTTTAGGGATTATTACTCTTCTATCTAAAAGCCACATTTTTTTCTTTTGTCAAAAGTAGAAAGTGTTATGCCTTTGGCATTCTCTAAATAATAATCAATTTATACTTTTATTATTTTCAATCTGCATAACTTTATATATATTTCCGTTAAATAATATTTGCAATTTTGTATATTGAACATTTGTATAGAAATTTTAAACTTTGATTTTCCTGTCTACTTCACATGCTATTTACCTAAATTTTTAACTCTCACACAAGCAAAACAAAAATAATAATAATAAAAAACTTGCCTTCCAAATACTTTTGTCTGAAGAACTGCTCTCTTGCAATGAACTCCAGAGAAAAAGATTTAAGGAGGTTTAGCTGGTAATGCTTTGGAAAAGAATAGGTAAGTTCGAACATGTTATATATGTTTGACCTTGCTGTAAAACGTGATTATGCCATTCTATTAGTCAGGGCTTTCTCAAAGAACAAAATCAAGAGAATTTGTGTGTGTGTGTGTGTGTGTGTGTGTGTGTGTGTGTGTGTGTGTGTGTGTGTGTGTGTATCATAGTAAGTGAGTTCATAGGATTCTATCACCTTAGCTTTCTGTAGGTGATAGAGTAGGAAGGTCAAATATCAATAAGGCAGCCCATGTCTGACATAATGGACAGATGCTCAGTACCAATGACTGTTGAATATGTATTTAAGGGCTAAAAAAGATGGATTCTGCTGTCCATGAATTCTTATCAAGACAAAATTGCAGCCTCTTAAGAACACCTTTGAAGAAGTGGGTAAACGTCCTTCCTTTGTTTCTCATTCCTACTCCTCCAGTCAGCACTACTCACTTTCATGATGTTTCTTACCCTTCCTTTCAATCTACTGTCAAATGTCAATCATCTCTACAAATACTCTTAAGCCACATCACTAAGATATTTTATGAATTTGCCAGGCAACTGAGAATATAGCCAGGTTGACAAGTAAGATTGAAGCCATCAAAGATAGATACTCGCAGAACTTTAAAAATAGATTCTATAAAATAAGTTCTGGTATATAATTTAAGCTGACATACTTTACTTCTCATTTTAAAAATTATATTCATGTTAATGATTTATTCTCTTTTATAGTTAACTTTATGAAGAAATATAGTTATTGAAACAATAATATAAAATGTAAATGCTTAATAAAACAAATTTAAGAAATCCTTTAATGTGAATGGAAATAAATTGTAGCACAAAATAATAGAAAACATGTGTATAAATATATATTGAAAATGCAAAATACATTTAATACCTAAACACTAAAAGCAATTCTAAGTTTTAAAATTATATTTCAAAATGTTTGCTGAGAAAAGTCAGAAGGAGAAATGGATAGATCCTCTCAGCAAGTGACATTAGTGATTCTATTTCACATTGTCACCTTGCTGACTGCAGGGAAATTTTTTCTGCTGCTTTTTAAATTAAGGAGCTTCCGTTTTTTCATACTCTTTGCTCTGTTTGTAATTTAGTGAAAGGGCAAAATGCTTTATAATAACAGTGAAGTATTTCATTCCTAATTTTTTCTGAGTGGAAAATATTTAATAAATTCAAAGCAATATGTTTATGAAAAATGTTAAGACCTTGTGACTATTTTGGGTACATACTATTTCAGGATAACTTTTCACAGTTGGTGGACAAAATTAAACCTGTTGCTAGATTTTCCTAATAAACATATAGTATCAAATCTCTGTTATTATGCTTGAAAATAATTGAGAACTACTAGAAAGAAGGTAATGTAATATAAAATGTAATTCCTACATTGCATTGCTGTTGGTAGAATAACACATATTTATGTTGCAGGTTGATGGGTTATGGTTTGAACACTATTAAAGAACAAATTCCATACCCATAAGAATGTATATTTATACATCATTGGATATATGGAGATATAAGAAATTAATTCAGTTTGTTATTATTTGATATACATATTAGAAAGAGTGCCTTTGACTGTTTTTATTGTATATGCCATAACATTTGTAATTGAAAATATATACACAGAGAATGTTCTGCAAAATACATTACATTTGTTTTCAAGATAATGTAAGCAATGTTAGGAAATATATTTGAAAGAGAGAAAATATATTCGGGCTTATGCAGTCTCTAAGGAAACATATGGACAAAATACAAGAGTAATAACATTTTCAGTACATGATATGCCATTATAAACTATGTCTTTGGAGCTATATATTACATAGAGTAATGAACTGAAAGAAGACAATGGAAAATTATTCTGGAATAAATGAGATAAAGCAAGTTGATTGTGATAGGTCATTCTTGTAAAATTTAGTTTTCTTTTTAAGTGATGGAATTGACTTCAGTATCATAAGAAGTCAGTTTTTTAATAAACACGGAAAAAAGAATAGCTTGAAAGTACAAGGAATGCACTACTTTATCAGAAACAATTACTCTATGTGCCAATAAAATTAATCGTTGTTTGACTAAAGAATGTCAGAATAAATTTGTTGCACTCTGTAGCAAGAATTATAACGCAATTTATTAGTCAATAAACATAGAATACAAGTATATAGAAATGTCACATCTTGAGAAAGACAGCAAAGAAAAACATCACAGAGTCTGTCTAGTTGAAAGCTGCAGAAGTGCAGAACAAGGCTTCAGCGATGCACGTCTTCTCTTATCATAATGCATGCATGAATGATATGAATCTCTAACCCCCCAAGGATGTTCCCTTAGCTATGAAACTCCTATACACTATCAATATATGTAATGCAGTATGAACTCTTATAAGTTGTTGCATGTGGGAGATTTGATAATTTTAGTTATTTTGAATTTCCAGTGAGTTGTTGTGAATGTAGATGTGGATAAAGTAAAAAAGTAAACAGACATCCAAACACAGTTAGTCTGTCAAAAACATATGGTTGTAAAACATGTGTTTGTTCTCTTATTTCCTTTAATGATATTACGTTTCTAAAAACATATATTGGTGTTGTGCAAAAATTTCTTCAATAAATTATTGTTGCATGCATATGTAAGTCAAGTCATATTTCACTCATAAATAAACATATTTAATCAAAAATATAATGAAACAAAATATATTTTAAAACATTATAACACACTCTATTATTATCAAAATAATGCAGTACAACCCTCAATTAAACAAAACAAAGCACAAATGCATTACTTTGTGTTTAATGCAGAGAACTAGGTATACTCATAAATAATTATTGAATGGGTATTAAGAACAACATATGCACATACATACATGCCTTATTTACAGGTTATGGAGTGAAATACATTATTATTATGATGTTATCTATCTATAATTTTATCCCACTAAAATGGCTTTAGCTTTTTCATGTCATTTCTGATTGTTAGAAAGTTTAAGCTTCAATCCCTTTTAGAAAAGAGATAGAAATGTTAAATGTACCACATTTTCTGTATCGTTCCTCTGTGGAAGGGCATCTCAGTACTTTCCAGCTTCTGGCTATCATAAATAAGGCTGCTATAAATGTAGTAGAGCCTGTGTCCTTGTTATATGTTGGGGCACCTTTTGGGTATATGCCCAGGAGAGTTATACCTGGGTCCAGAGGTAGTGCAATGTCCAATTCTTGGTGGAACTGCCAGAGTGATTTACAGAGGGGTTGTATCAGCTTGCAATCCCATCAACAATGGAGGAGTGCTCATATTTCACCCCATCTCATCAGCATATGCTATCACCTGAGAGCCATTCTGACTGGTATGAGATGGAGTCTTATGGTCGTTTTGATTTGCATTCCCTTTCCCAATCTCTTGGTTGCCGTTTTGTTCTATTGACAGTGTCCTTTGCCATACAGAAGCTTTCCAATTTTATAAGGTCTCATTTGTTGATTTTTCATCTTTGAGCTTAAGCCATTGGTGTTCTGATCAGGAAATTTTCCCCTGTGCCTATCAATGGAGTGCCATTCAGCTATTTAAAACGGTGAGGCAAATGGATGGAAATAAAAAATATCCTGAGTGAGGTAACGCAGGCAAAAAGAACATATATGGTATGCACTCACTGATAAGTGGATATTAGGCAAAAAGCAGGAAATGCTCATGCTACAACTCAAAGACCATATGAAGCTTAAGAAAAGGGAAGACCAAAGTGTAGATGTTTTAGTCCTTCTTAGAAGGGGGAACAAAATATTCACATGAGGTAGAGGGTGGGAGGGACTTGGGAGGAAGAGAGAAGGGGGACAGGAAAAAGGTGGGAAGATCAGGTATGGGAGGAATCAGGAATGATATACTAAAAGTCAGAAAATCGAACAGAGGTATAGCAATGCAGGATGGGGTACTTGGGGTAGCCACCAGCAAGTCCCAGATGCCAGGAAAGAAAGAGTCTCCCAGAACACAACAGGGATGACATTATCTGAAGTGCCCAATAAAGTGGAAGGACAACCTGTAGAGACCATATTCAGAGGTTAGTCAAACCCCTTGAGGGATGGGGCCACCCACTCATCTTTTAATTTTTAACCCAGAATTGGCCCTGTCTACAGGAAACATGGGGACAAAGTACTGACTAGAGGCTAAAGGAAAGACCATCCAGAGTCTGCCCCACCTGGGGATACATGCCGTATACAGACACCAAACCCAGACACAATTAAGGATGCAAGAAGTGCTTGTTGACAGGAGCCTGACATCACTGTCTGCTGAAAGGCTATGCTAGAGCCTGATAAATATAAAGGTGAATGCTTGCAGCCAACCATTGGATGGAGGATGGTTCCACAATGGAGGAGCTAGGGAAAGGACTGAAGGAGCTGAAGAGGTTTACAGGCCCATAGGAAAAAAAACAGCAATATTAACCAACCAAAGTCCCAAGAGTTCAAAACTACCAACCAGAGATTACACATGGAGGAACCCATGGCTCCAGCTGCATATGTATAACAGAGGATGACCTTATCTGCTATCAATGGAAGGGAGGACATTAGCTAGATACCCCAGGATAAGGGATTTCCACAGTGATGAGGTGGGAATGGATGGGTGGATGGGGGAGCACCCTCATAGAAGCATGGGGAGAAGAACATGCTGAAAGGAGCCTGATATAGTTGTGTCCTGAGAGACTCTTTTTTTTTCTTTTCACTTCTGTAATAGTTACTTTATTGATAGACAATGCCACCCACTTGTATATAGTAGTAACAGCTTCTTTAATCTCCTAATAGTACATTGGCAATCAGGTGCTTTGCTTTTGTGTACAGTTGTCTTTCTCTTCTAAATCGCGAGCCTATCCTCCTTGAATACATGAATATTTGTCACTCTTCTCCCCTGGAAAAAAATTGTTAGGGAACTTTTAGGTCTTTACACAGCACAGAGTTCTGCTGCAGATACTGTTTTCTGCTTACTTTGTCTCCCTAACTATCAGTTCCTGGCATGAGAATGATAAGTTAGTTACAAAAGATGAGCTCACACATCATAATCACCCAAAGTCCAGAGTCTGAAGCATCCTGGGAGAATCTTTGTGAATCTTGTAGGTCTTGGGAACTTCCTGTGTCCTGTAAGTTTTGTCTAATGAGTCTCATAAGGTTCCCTTTTCTCTCCATGGAGAATGTCTCAATTTATAGACCATAGCTGTACAATTGTAGTTTTTTTTCTTACACATATAAGCATTTCAATTTTCTCTGTATCTTTTAATGGCTTAAGAGCTCATATATTCCTCTTTTTCAGGTGAATAAAATTTTACTGTATGGATGTACCACAGTTTGTTTATTCACCCTTTTAAAGTAGAGTTCTCTTAAAACACAATGCAAATACAGAGGTGAAAAATTGCAGTCAACTGCTGAAGTAAGAACGAAGTTCCCATTGGAGGAGTTAGAGAAAGGACTGAAGGAGCTGAAGAGTTTTGCGATCCCATAAGAACAACAATACCAAACAACCAGAGCTCTAAGGGACTCAACCACCATCCGAAGAGTACACATGGACAGATCCTTGGCTCCAGCTTCATATGTAGCAGAGGATGGTCTTGTTGTGCCCCAATGGGAGGAAAATCTCTTGGTTCTGCAAATGCTGGACACCCCAGTGTAGGGCAATATCAAGGGGTGGATGGTTGGATGAGGGAACACCCTCCTAGAAGAATGGGATGGGAGATGAGATAGAGGTTTTATGGACAGAAAGTAGGAAAGGGGATAACATTTGAAATGTAAATAAAACTATCCAATTAGAAAAATAATCAGGGGAGGGGAAGTGTTTAGGGGATTTGCAGAGGGGAAACCACTGGAAAGGGAGATAATGTTTGAAATGCAAAAAATAAAATAAAATAAAATAACCAATAAAAAAAATCCTTGTTAGAAACCCCAGTACCAGGTAAGATAAACTTCCCCTCAAGTGGCTGTTTAGGGAACTTAAGAAATTCCCAAAACAATAAGACTTGTCTTCATTTACCTCCCATACAATAAAGGTTCAGTCTTTTGGTTGAAGATATCACACACTTGGACAAAGAACTTGGTGAAATCAAGCTGAAACTTAACTGAATGCCTCCTCCTTGAAGGCAAATATTCATAATATTAGAAAGTTCTGAGCAAGCCGTTGGAGAAGAAGCATCTGTAGACTGAAGTATACACTACAGTCTACCACAATAGGTATAGGTCTACCACAATAATGACCTATCAGCAAGTTATCAACAAGTGTACAACAGTGACCATTTTTTTTTATTTTGGAAGGTAAAGTATAGCTGGGTAACTTGAACTTGAGGCCCACTTAACTGTATGGAAATCTTGCCTGGTAATGTAAACCTAGCCAGCTACCTAGAGATGGACAGCCTATTATCTAGAAAAGAAAATCAATACTGCCATTTCTCTTAACTAATGTGATATCTAATTGTATTCTGAATTCACCTTTTTTATTGCTTCACATAATTTTAGCTCTCACTGATCATCAGTGAAGCCTCTTTGCACAATAGATAGAGATTACTACAGAGATCCAGTTTGTCAAAATGCACAGAATGTTTTTGTATGCATCCAATGAGACAATACTGTGAGTGTTTTAGTAATTACTTCACTCAGAGCCATATATGATATTGGTATTATTATGGCCCTCACTTCATAAGTAAGACATTGAGGACTAAGATAAAATCGCTTGCTTAATTTTAGTTTTAGTTTGTGCAATCTGGTAATAGAGCATGTGTGGAGGGGTTTTTCCTGAGTATGGCAAAATAGAGATTATAGAAAATTTGAGAAGCATAAAATGATACTTGTCTGCCTCCATAAGGGTTCATTCCGGTAAATCACTGGTAATTCTCATGAAAGGGTCACTAAACAGTAAAGAGGATGTGTGCCTTTTCGTATTTCTGATGCATTTCTTTCCAAATGTGCTTCTGCCTCAATGACCTACATATTCTATCTCCTCACCAGGGTCTGTACTAACAGGCCCAATACCAAGGATTCTCAGAGAATAAAACTAGGATATGAATAAACCTCATCACTGTATATGGTTACCCAGTTTCTGATAATATTTGACAATAATGAATAGCAGCAAATTACATTATTCAAACATCATACACAAGGTCATAATCCCTACTTTAGCTTGGGCAGTTGGAAATGTGTGCTTTCCTAACTCTCACGAGGTGAAAATGTAGCTGTTTTAGTGTTAATATTGGTGACTAATCAAAACTACATCTAGACCGTTAGAGGGATTAAATTTATATGAACTAAAGTCTTATTTAAAGTCACAGGGTTCTCTGTCATTTAGTAAACCTGAAAGGTAAAGCTAAATGAATATAATGGAGAGAACTACACTAAGTTTAGTTTATAGCAAGTAAAATTACAGACAAATTGGCCTAATCCAAGCAGATATATGCAAGAACACTTTGGTGGGGCTTAACAGGTTGTTCAGCAATTAGGAGAACTTACTGCTTCTTTCTAAAACCAAGCAATCACACCATAGCTCTTTGTTGTCTCTCATTCTTCTTGTATGTATATTTATAATTGTTCCTGGATTTCCTACATTGTTCTATTATGTGTTTCTACAAAGGTTCTTCTTAATCCCACAAGGATGAATGGTACTCATCCAGAAGGTAGAATGAGATGAAAAAATATTAAAAGCAGGATGCATAAATACATACTGATACATTGTTTCCCTTGTAATCCAATACTACTGTTAAAATTAAGATTATTTTTCTTGACAAAATATGTTAATACCCAAAATACTATTGATAATAAAACAAATAAAATGAACTGGGCAATTGCTTTATAAATGTATCCTAAAGTAACTATTTACATGATTTCAAACTAGCTATAGAATATAAGTAAACTTTCCTTCTTGATTATGTATTTGAAATAATGAGATACAGATTTGAATCACATGGATTTAACAAAACACCAAGCTGGCTATTTCTCATGCTCTCTGATCATCCGGGCAGATGTGGAGCTAGTCTCTAAACATATGCTGGGGCTTTAGTTGTTTTATGCCTTAATCTTGTGAATGCTTTGATGCATATTTTATCAGACAAGCAATCTGCCAAATTTAGCGTATTAAGACTTCAGAAGAAAGTTCATCTACAAGTGAGTAAAATTACATCCCAAAGCTGGAAACTACATTGTGTCTTATTTATATTGAAATTTAATCTTTGATTCTAATGAAAAGTGCATCTACAAATTTATAATATTTTTCTTAAAGTTTCCACAGTGTCTTAAGGTTTAATACCTTTGTTTTGTATGCCTATAAGGCTAGGGGGAAGTAACTGTTTTTATTGTTGTTGTTGTTTGTTTTTGGTTTTGTTTTTTTACTTTTGTCTCAAAAAGCTACATATAATATTTGTTCTAGCTTTTCATAAATTTATAAAGCAGTCAGCCATATCAAATCCCTTAAAATTTAAATAGTTACTATACTTACCTTTACCAGAGGCACTGTTAAATTATGAGTGTTTCTCATGAATGCTCATGGGGAGAGCAGAGTAAGATTTCACATGTCCTACTGGATCTCTGTTGGTCTAATTAATAACCTTGAGACAATCTTTCTCTTTGGATAGTTTGATGGGCAGGATGCCCTCAGCATCCTACAGTCTCTGCAAATCAATTCTAAGGTTGGGAGTCCATTCTTAGATTCCCAGCTTTTTACCTAAAGCTTCAGATTCAAACTCAAGTCTTCATGTTTGTAGAGCAAGCACTCTTACCCACTGAGCCATCTCTCAAGCCTTCATTGTTAAGATGTTGATTCTTTATGCTTTTATAATCCCCCATACATTTAGGCACATAAACGTCTACTCCTTCCTTGGTTTTTACTTCCTGAAGCATTGTGTGGTACACAAAGAAGATTATTTTACATTATCATAGTATATTTAGTATAAATTTTAAAACATAAACTAATACCATTTCATCTTTCAGCATATTAAGACTATTCCACAAATAATAAATCTCCTTAAATACTAGACTGTTACTAATTTCCAATTAGTGATTTATTAATCTCAGTTTTTTTAATTTTCTGTAGTCATTTGACATATTGCTTAATCACTATTTTTCATAATTTACATTTTATTTTATCAATAAAGTTCCACAATATATTTTCCCCTATAAAGAATACTAATTTTATTTAGAGACATCTCATATACTCCAGGCTATTCTCAATCTTGATTTGTAACCAAGATTGAACTTGAAGTCCAAATATCCTTACTTTTTCTAGAAAAATCAAGGAGCCATAGTCATGCATCAATACACACTGCTAAAGGTATTGTGGGAGATCAATCTTGGAGGCTCATGAATCCTAAATAAGCATCTACCAGCTGAGACACATTCCCAGGGCATCAGCTGCTGATATTTGGATAACATGCTTAAGGAGTGATTAGCTGATGTCTCCAATAATATTTATAAAATATTCTTTTATACTTATCCCCATAATACTTTATATTAATGCAAGTCTCAGGACATTGTTGAAACTTATAAGATTAAAAATGCCCCATTTCAATGTTTGAATAAAGAGCAGTTGCTAAGCTGCTAGCAGGTTGAGCAGGACTCACCTTCACCTTTTGCTAGAAGGTTTTCCATGCTGCTGCTGACCTTGAGCCACCTGTGCTCTTGTTGGTAACCCTTCCAGGACACTCTTTGAAGTAACAACAATAAACTATGGGTTTGATAAGTTTGATGTATACAGAACTGTTTCTTTATTCTGTTGTCATCACCCAATTTAGTATGAATAGTTTGTTTTTATATCTCCTCAGGAAAGTCACAGAACAATATATACTTTCAGAAATCTAAAAGAATTTGCATAGATTTCAAGGCATATTGAAAAAAACGTCTAAACATGTCATGTGCTTTCAAAGTATGGACCATGGTTTAGATTTGAAGCTGTCACATGTAAAACTAAGAAGCCATCCCTTTGACTATTTCCCATGAATAAGACACAGGACCTTAAACACTGATAGATAAATGATTTTCATGGACACTTAATATATGCAGAGTATACTGATTTTTACTCCATTTAATTGTTTAATAATTAGAATCTATTTTTTCCTGTGGTGACCGTCACATGAATATAAGAGAATTATTTTAAACATTAACTTGTATTCTGTCATTGATGTTACATCACATCTTCTTTCAACTTCTCTGGATATGTTGTCTTATGAGCTTTAATTTTGTTATGGTATTTATTTATAAACAATTTCTAAGAAACAGGATACCTGGATACATGAATGCGTGCATACTGAAGCCCTGAATTCTAATATAGTTATTATGTTTCTTGAGAGGGCTAAACATTCTAGTGTGTTTGGTACTGAGATATTACTTATGTGTTTTTACATACCAAAAAGGCAAATTAGAAGGTGACAGTTGATTTTAGAAAAGTCAGAATTACAATTGTTTCTTTCACAAGCTATTGTTATGCAGAATAGCAGTATATATATATATATGCCTTATTTATTTTATATCCAGAATACATTTTCTTTGCTACAAGTAAAAATTAATGTCAAATGTTTATGTTCTTCTACATATGTAACTCTTCTGAACATCTTATTCTTACTGCTGACTGCTCTTTTCCAGGTAGAACACAGGCAGAACAATCCTAAAATAGTAAAGGAGCAGTCTTCACAGCACTAGCTCAGGTGAAATGTAGCTCAGGAAAAGTGACAGCACAGGGTGAAGAAACGACTTTGCTCTTAAGTAAATCCCAAAAGCCCTGCTCACTGCAGAAATATCCTGAAGTCAGAGTAAAAGGAAGACCCTTTGTAATGCTATGCATTTTACTCTAGAAGATCTCCCTTTTGTTAAAAAATACAAGATCAACAATAAATAAGTAATCTATGTAAGCAACTACTAGTAATGCCAAAAAATGTTTAGAAAATATAAATATCACAAATTCCTTAGGTTTTGAATGGAAAGCTGGAACTAAAGACAAAAATAAAAAACACATCAGGATAGTAAAATAGATTCTGTGTTCATTACTTTTAAATAACTGTATTTAAATAAGCAAGGTTTCACACAAAGGAAAAATAGAATGATTCAAGACTTTATTGTTCTAATATGGATGTACTATATCATTATTGTTACACTAACAATATTACTAGTATAATGTGAATTTGAACAGCTACCACTTTCCTCCATAGATAACAGTAAATCAATACAAACCTGTAAGGTATATAGCAAATCACTGGTCTTATACAGTTGGAATGAGGTCAAATTTAATTAAGAAACTTGGTTTGGTGTTCTGAAGAGGTAGTAATTAAGAAGGCTTGTTTCTGTTGTAAGAACTTGGACTAGGCTCCTAGCATCTACATAATGGCTCACAAACACCTATAACTGCCGCTCTAGAATATCTACTGCATTCTTCTGTGCATCTGACAGGTGTCTTACTATGCAAAAAAGGTGGATGTTGATTTACAGATGTGGTAGATCCATTTTTCAAATCAGAGGAGCAAAAGCAAAAAAAAATAGAGAAAAGAAAAGTAATGATAAAGCTGTTGGCTTATTTTTTCAAATATTGCTCTTGTTTTATTCATTCTATTAAAAAGTACAGTGCATTTAAAGGAAGCACTGCATTGCATAAATTGTATTCCTTCATACTGATGAAGAAAGGCAAACAGATATGTGTGAAAGTCCAGAGATAGTTGACTGCCCTGATAGATAAAATCTAAGGAATCAATCAATTCCCATCAAAGTTCCACCTTAATTTTTCATGGAGTTAGAAATAGCAAGTTGCAAATTCATTTAGAATAATGAAAAAAATCCCAGGATAGTAAAAACAATTCTCAACAATAAAAGAACCTCTGGCGAAATCACCATTTCTAAGCTCAAGCTGTATTACAGAACAATTGTGATAAAAACTATATGATATTAGGACAGAGACAGTCAGGTAGAAAAATAGAATAGAACTGAAGACCCAAAAATGAACCCACACACCCATGGTCACTTGATCTTTGACAAAAAAGATAAAACTATCCAGTGTGAAAAAGACAGCATTTTCAACAAATGGTGAGGTTCAACTGGAGGTTAGCATGTAGAAGAATGCAAATCAATCTATACTTATCTCCTTGTACAAAGCTTAAGTACAAGTGGACAAAGGAACTCCACATAAAATCAGATACACTGAAACATGGGCACAGGGGAAAATTTCCTGAACAGAACATCAATGGTTTATGCTCTAAGATCAACAATAGACCAATGGGACCTCATAAAATTGAAAAGCTTTTGTAAAGCAAAGGACATTGTCAATAGGACGAAACAATAGCCAACAGATGGCGAAAAGATCTTTACCAACCCTCCATCCAATACAGGGTTAATATCCAATATTTACAAAGAACTCAAGAAATTAGATTCCAAAGAGCCAAATAATCATTGTAAAAAAAAATGGGCTATGGAGCTAAAAAAAAAAAGAATTTTCAACTGAGGAATATCAAAGGGCCGTGAAGCACCTAAAAAAATGTTAAACATCCTTAGCCCTCAGGGAAATGTGAATCTAAACAACACTGAGATTCCTCCTCACACCTGTTGGAATGGTTAAAATCAAAAACTCAGATGACAGCAGATGCTGGGGAGGATGTAGAGAAAGAGGAACACTCCTCCCGGTTGGTGGGATTGGAATCTGGTACAACCACTATGGAAATCTGTCTGGTGGTTCCTCGGAAAATTGGACATAGTAATTCCTGAGTACACAGCTATACCACTAATGGGCATACACCCAAAAGATGTTCCAACAAATAACAAGGATATATGCCCTAGTATTTTCAGAGCAGCCTTATTTATAATAGCCAAAAGCTGGAAAGAACCAAGATGACTTTTAACAGAGGAATGGATACAGAAAATGTGATACATTTGCACAATAGAGTACTACTCAGCTATTAAAAGCAATGACTTCATGAAATTCTTAGGCAAATCAAATGGAACTAGAAAATATCATACTGTGTAAGGTGACCCAATCATTTTCAAGTACGTACTTGATATGTACTCACTGATAAGTGGATATTAGCCCAAAAGCTTAGAATACACAAGATACAATTTACCAACCACATGAAGCTCAAGAAGATGAAGACCAAACTGTGAATGCATCAGTAATTCTTAGAAGGGGGAACAAAAATGTTCATAGGAGGAAATACAGAGACAAAATGTGGAGCAGAGACTGAAGGAAAGGCCATCCAGAGACTGCCACATATGGGGGATCTAACCCACATGCAGTCACCAAACCTAGTCACTATTGCATATGCCAACAGGTGCATGCTGACAGGAGCCTGATACAGCTGTCTCCAGAGCAGCTCTGCCAGAGCCAGAGCCTGACAAATACAGAGGTGGATGCCCACAGCCAGCCACTGGATTGAAAACAGTGTCCCCAGTGGAAGAGTTAAAGGTAGGACTGAGGTCATTGAGCGGGTTTGCAACACAATAGAAAGAACAACAATATCAACCAGAGCTTTCAGGGACTAAACCACCTACAAAAGAGTACACATGGAGAAACCCATGGCTCTAGCTTTATATATAGCAGAGGATGGCCCTGTTGGGTATCATTGGAAAGAGAGGCCCTTGGTTCTGTGAAGGCTGTATGCCTCATTATAAGGGAATTCCAGGACAGGGAGGGAGAAGGGAGTGAGTGGATGGGTGGCAGAACACCCTCATGGAGGAAGAGGGTATGGAGATGGCATAGGGAGTTTCTGGATGTGAAACTAGGAAGGGAATATTTTCAATGTAAAGAAAATATCCAATGAAAAATGAAAAAAATTAAGAAAAAAATAATGAAGAATGGAAGGAAGGAAGGAAAAAGAAAGGAAGAAAAAAGAAAGAAAGAAAATATCATCCCGAGTGAGACAACCCAAACTCAAGAGGACATACATGTTATCTACTCACCGATATGTGTCTATTAGTTCAACAACTCAGAATACCTATGATACAACTCACAGACCATATGAAGCTTGACAAGAAAGAGGGCCCAAGTGTGGTTTGTTCAATCCCACTTAGAAGTGGCAACAAACTAATCATGGTTGGAAGAGAGTAGGGGGAGAGAAAGAGGGAGGCATGTTCAGTTATGGGAAGAGACAAGAAAGAACTCCATAGGGTCAGAAGAATAAATCAAGATATATAGCAGTAAGGGGAAGCGCCACAATGTCAGAGATGCCAGTGATGCCAAAGGCTCCTAAGACCCAACTAGGATGACACTGCCTGAAATACCCAACTGAGGGAGGCAGAACCTGAAGAGACCACCTCCAGTAGATAGGCATGACTCCCACTTGAGGGAAGGGGCCACTTACCAATCTCAAAAATTTTAACCACAATTGTTTCAGTGCAAAGGAAACACAAGGACAAAAATGGAGCAGGAACTGAAGGAAAGGCCATCCAGAGGCTGCCCCATCTTGGTTTCCATTCCATCTGCAAACAACAAACCCCAACCCTGTAGCTGATGCCAAGAAGTTCTTGTAGACAGGAATCTATTATGGCTGCCATCTGAGAGACTTTGCTAGCACCTGACTAAGACAGATGAAGACACTTGCAAACGAACATGGGAGTGAGCCTGGGGACCCCAAAGGAAGAGATAGGGAAGCACTGAAGGAGCTGAAGGAGACTGAAACCCATAGGAAGAACCTAAGTAACTAATCTATTAACCAGAACCTAAGTAACTAATCTATTAATCAGAGTCCCCAGGGACTAAGGCACCAACCAGAGTATATATCAGTGGGTCCATGGCTCTTGCTACATATATAGCAGAGGATGGCCTTATCTGGCATTTATGGAAGGGAAGGCCTTGATTCTGGAGAGGCTCATTACCTTATTGAAGAGGATATTTGAGGGGTAAAGTAGGAGTGGGTGAGCAAGTACCTTCTTAGAGGCAATGAGCAAGGGCGGTTGGAGGGGTAGCTTGATGAGGGGAGCCAGGGAAGGGAACGATATTTGAAATGCAAATAAAGAAAATAATCAATAAAAAAGAATGTTAGTGTGATGCCTTATCAAATCTCACTATTCATAATAATGAACATTTGTAATTTCACACAGTACTTCAGGATTGGCATTATCATTAATTGCTATTAATATTTATCCTTACACTTTCAAGATAGCAATGTTTTATACGTATAGTTTTGGTCCAATTTTGTTATTGAAATTTGAGTACATGGCAGAAGGTAATAAATGACTTTTACCTGTACTGCCCAAAATATCATATTATCGGAGGTTTTGAGTGCAATACTATAATTAAATGAGAATTTCATGTTATTATTTTGAGCAAACCTGAATATGTTTTCCTGACCACTGATTATTAAATATAGAGACCATGATAGACTGTATCACTTAAAACAGATATAGATTCTTCTACTTCATCTCTCAGTTATTTGAAGGTAAAGCCTGGTATTTAGTATTTTTGATTTTGTTCCTGCCTTTTTGAATGGAAGAAATACATATGAAATTGTTCTACAGGCTTGAAGAAACAAAATAGGTACCATATAAGTAGGCTATATGCCTTCTCATTGTTATGAGAACAAATGATTTGCAGGATCAATCTAGAATACAGAAAAGTTATAGGCTGACGTGCAAACTCTCCTATTATATGGATCATAGACACCTCAACAGGCTTCCTTAGGCTTATCCCTTCTGCTTATTGGATTTATCCAATTTTGATATATTACATTATATTCCCTTAAAAGCTTGCTTGTTTTCTTTTTAATTGCATTTTTATTTACATTTTAAATGTTATCCCATTTCCTGGTTTCCCCTCCAAAATCCTGCTGTCCCACCATCCTCCTGCTTCTATGAGGGTGCTCCCTCACCCACCTACTGACTCCCTACCACCACCCTGCCTTGACATTCCCCTATACTGGGGCATAGAGCCTTGACAGGACCAAGGGCCTTGCTTCTCATTGATGCCTGACAAGGCCATCCTCTGCTACAAAGTTGGATGGAGCCCTAAGTCCATCCCTGTTTCTCTTGGGATGGTGGTTTATTTCCTGGGAGATCTGGGGGTTGGGGGGTCTGGTTGTTTAATGTTGTGCTTTTCTTATGGGGTTGCTAACCCCTTCAGCTACTTCAGTCCTTTCTCTAACTCCTCCATTGGGGACCCTGTTTTCGGTGCAATGGTTGGCTGCGAGCATTCACCTCTGTATTCCTCTCAGCAGACACTACATCAGCCTCCTTTCAAAAATACTCACAGGAGGAATTACTGAGACAAAGTGTGGAGCAGAGACTGAAAGGCCATCCAGAGACTGCCCCACCTGGGGCTCCATCCCATACCCAAACACCAAACCCAGATAAAATTGCAGATGCAAAGAACTGCTTGTTTGTTCTCTAATGAGGGAACACAAGATGAGAGGGGATGTTGGGATGAACTGGAAGAAGGAGATTGAGGTGAAACTGTAATCAGGATGTATTATGTTAGTGAAAAGTACCTATTCTCAATAAAAGGCAAAACAATTTTTAAGTTAAATAGCTAAAAACACTTAAATTGTTTATGGAATAATGTGAGATTTGAGAAACGTCAGTAGCTCAATTTTTCTTCAAAAATCAATTCACATAGTATGACATATAGGTACCTAATGTAAACAATTCCTTTAACATTTATTGGAAAAAGAATAGTGCTGTCAATACATGGTGCTGAGAAAACTAGATGTCCTCATGAAGAAAAAAATGAAGCTAGAGCCTACACAAAAATCAATTTATAATGGATGTGGATAAAACCTGAATGTACAACATTTAATTTGGAAACTGAGAAAAAATAGGTAAAGCAACCACTTCAATATGTGGGTCTAGAGAATTACTGAAAATATTCAATAGACTAGTAAGATTACATGAGAATGAAAAGTTTCCTTACGGTAAAAGAAACAACCTGGTTATGATACATTAAACTGAACATTGAATCTTCTCTAGTTAACTATGTGAAGAAAGGATTAACATCAAGAATAAATTTTAAAAAGCACTATTAAATGGACTCATGAAATGATCAGTGAGTTTCCAAAAGGAAGTACTTATTCATTTGGCATATTTAGTAATCACAGTGATGTCAATCAAAACTATATTGAGAATTTCTTTTCCAACCAGAAAGGTTATCATCTATTAAAAAATTAAAATTATAAAGCACTAATTCAGAGTAAAGGGAATTCTTGTGAATTGATATTTCCAATGTATAGTAGAAATGACAGATATGAACATAATGTTTTATCTATGCATGAAGCTTTCATATCTTCTCTCATTTGTGGATTATTTTGAAATATTAATATTATATAAGTTATACATAACATCTTATGTTATATTATATCTAATTATATTATATTATATGTATTACATATACATATGAGAGTTGAATATGATCAAAGTGCAAGACAGGAAATATTTTTCTTATGACATTAGGCACTATTTATATATATATACATATATATGTATATATTAAGTATATATATTAAGTATTATAATATATTACATATTATTAATGTATTATATATCATTAATATATTATATATCATATAATATATAATATATGTATATATTAAGTATATATTAAGTATATATAATATACATAATATATATTAAGTATATATACATATAATATGCATGATTATAATATATATAATAAACACAGGACTTATTAGCAAAAGATAAATCAAATCATATTAATATTTCAGATAACAAAAGATATGCTAAAGAGAAAGCTGATTTGATTTAGAATACAGAAATTTTTTCTTGAATTCTAGTATTGGAAATATATCTTTTATATGGACTAGAAAAAGTATATATTCTTCGTGTGTCTGTCAGGCTAACAATCTATAAAATGTAAATACTTTTTGTTGTTTCAGTGTATATGGTTAGCACTTAAAATATGTCAGTCCATCTATTTATGGCAGGCACAGTGCCTCACCCTCATTAATGGACCCTATGACTAAGTTGAGTGTAGTGAGGAAATAAGAAAGAGCTTTAGAAGAGAAAGCGGTGATTGTCCTAATGATAAGAGGAGAGAATATCTAAACAATCCAGACCATAAAATCTTGAATGAGATTGACAGTTTTTTCATTGTTAAGGAGAGAAAAAAGAAAAACTAAGTTTAAGAAATACCAAAGATTAGATTTTGAAAAATAATCTATCATAAATTCAAAATTTCAGAAAACACAGATACAGAATGACTATGATAAATATCTAGTAAATAACAGTTTCAAAAAAGTGTACTCATTGTAATAATATAAATTATCTGTAGGTCCCTATCAAGCAAGCTATGCAAATTTTCCCTGTGAAATTTCAATATCATATATATGTATATATATATGTTATATTAATGGCAAACAAAATCACAAATCCCTAAGCATGCAGCATTTTACCTCCTTTTAATATGACAATTCAACAGATGTTTTAAAACTTCTTGAAGATAGCATGTGAGTTAAATACAATTCCTAAATATTGCTGTATATGTGAATATTTAATTGGCATTGGCTTCTGTCAGAAAAGGGTCCATGAATAGTAGGAGGAGATTTCTAATACCTTGTGAGTAAACAAACGAAATTCTTGTAGTTTCTGTTCCTTAATTGCATAGGCTGTTTTGGGCATGGCTTTCATTACCTTCTAGATAATAAAATAGAAGTAGATTTTATATTAGATTACTCATTATTATTCAGAATTATGTTTCAAGGCATGACTTACCATCATGTGATCTTGTGTGGGAGTATATACAGCTCCGACTAAAGTGAACTATGGCCATATATCTTTGTTTAACCCTGTCAAAGTGTCTGATACCTGGAATTAAGATGGCCGTTTGCTAACCAAAGGCAGCTTGATACCCAAAAGCTCTGACACACCCAGATCTTGAATGGCTAAAAAGCACTACAGCCAGAATACAGCAAACACAGAGGCGTATGCCAGCAGCAAACCACTGAATTGAGAATAGGACCCCCATTGAAGGAATCAGAGAAAGAACTGGAAGAGCTTTAAGGGGCTCAAGACCCCATATGTACAACAATGCCAAGCAACCAGAGCTTCCAGGGACTAAGCCACTACCTAAAGACTATACATGGACTGACCCTGGACTCTGACCTCATAGGTAGCAATGAATATCCTAGTAAGAGCACCAGTGGAAGGGGAAGCCCTGGGTCCTGCTAAGACTGAACCCTCAGTGAACTAGACTGTTGGGGGGAGGGCGGCAAGGGGGGAGGATGGGGAGGGGAACACCCATAAAGAAGGGGAGGGGGAAGGATTAGGGGGATGTTTGCCCGGAAACCGGGAAAGGGAATAACACTCGAAATGTATATAAGAAATACTCAAGTTAATTTAAAAAAAAAGAAATGTTTAAATCCTTAGACATCAGGAAAATCCAAATTAAAAAAACTACCTTGAGATTCCACCTCATACCAAACAGAATGGCTAAGATCAAAAACTCATGTGATAGCAGATACTGGCCAGGGTATGGAGAAAGAGGAACCGCAAGAACTGCAATAACATGGCTGCTGGAACTGCAAGCTGGCAAAAACACTTTGGAAATCAATGTTTCAGTTCCTCAGAAAATTGGAAATAATTCTACCTGATTACCTATCTATACTACTGCTGGACATATACCCAAAAGATATTCTAACATATAACAAGGATATATCCTCCAACATATGTATTTATAATAAACAGAAGCTGGAAATGACCCAGATATACCTCAACAAAAGAATAGATACAAAAAATGTGTTACATTTACACAATGGAGTACAAGTCAGCTATGGAAAATAATGACTTCATGAAATTCACAGGAAAATGGATGGAACTAGAAAATAGTAACCCAGACACAAAAGCACACACATGGTATGTACTCACTGATAAGTGGATATTATCCCAAAAGCTCAAATTACCCAAGATACAATCCACAGATATATACATGGCCACCAAAACTAGACAATATTGATGAAGTTAAGAAGTGCATGGTGACAGGAGCCTGATATAGCTGTCTCCTGAGATGCTCAGCCAGAGCATAACAAATACAGGGGCGATTATTAGCAGCAAACCATTGAACTGAGAATGGGTTCTCATTAGAGAAATTAAAGAAAGGATTGAAGGAGCTGAAAGGGACCAACCAACCAGAGCTCCCAGGGACTAAACCACTACCCAAAGACTACACATGAATAGACCCATGGCAACTGCATATAAGCAGAGGATGGCCTTGTTTGGCACAAATGGGAGGAGAAGCCCTTGGTCTTGTGAAAGTTGGAACCCCCAGTACATGGGAATATCAGGGTTGGAAGGTGGGAAGATGGGGTGGTTGGGGAGGAAGAACACCCTTGTAGAAGAAGGGGAGGAGGGTGGGATAGAGTATGGCTGGGAAACTGGGAAAGTTAATAACATTTGAAATGTAAATAAAATATATCCAATAAAAAATACTAGATAAAAAACATAAAAAAGAAAAAAAGGAAAAGGAAAACCAATGTATAGATGTTTCAATCCTACAAAGAAGGGGGACAAAATAATCACAGCAGATAGAGAGGAGGAAGCTGGGGAGGCATTGAGGAGGGGTATGGAATAAAAGGGGGAAGGAAGAAATATTGGAAGTGACAGGAGAGAAGTACAGAGGATCAGATAATTAAATAGTAACATGTAGCAGTGGGGAATGAGAAACTGCGGATAGCCACTAGAAAGTCCCAAACTCCAGGGAAGTGAGAGATTCCCAGAACTCAATGATGATGACTCTAGTTAAAATACCCAACAAAGGCAAGATAAAACCTGTAGAGACCACCTCCAGTAGATAGGCTTGGCCCCAGTTGAGGGATGCGGCCACTCACCTATCTGAAATTTTTAACCCAGAAATGTTCGTGTTCAAAGGAAAGACAGAGACAAAAAATGGAAAAGAAACTGAAGCAAAGGCAATCCAGAGGCTGTCCCACATAAGGATCCATCCTATTTGCCGAAAACAAAACCTGACACCATTTCTTATGACAGAAAGCTCTTGCTGACAGGAGCCTGGTATAGCTATCCCTTGACCAATACAGATGTATAACCTCACAGCCAACCATTGGACTGAACCTGGGATCCCAATGGAAAAGCTAGAGGAAGGACCGAAAGACTTGAAAGGGATTGCAAACCCATTTGATGAACAATATCATCTAACTGGACTACACTGAGCTCCCAAGACTAAACAGCCAACCAAAGAGTATAAATGGAGGGAACCATGACTCCAGATACATATGTAGAAGAGGATGTCCTAATTTGACAGCAATGGGAAGGGAAAGAAGCTTGATACCCCAGTGTAGGGAGATGCTAGAAGGTTGAGGTAGGAGTGGATAAATGGATGGAGGAGCACCATCATATAGGCAAAGGAAAGAGGAGAGAGGGGATGTAATGGGGAGTTGTCGAAGGGTAACCAGGAAGGAGAATATCATTTGAAATGTAAACAAATAAAATGATTAATTAAAAAGAAAACATGGTTATTGCATGAAACTTTCATCTGCCACATTTTTCTGGTCTAACCTCCCAGTTTCATGTCACCAAATAAAGCAGTAACATGCCTGCAGAAGTACTAGCTCTCCAATAAATTTAATAAATTTAAAATCTGCTGAAATTTTTAATTGCATAAGAGTATTCAAGTAATGTAAATTAAAATGTTGTGAAGGTGACTCATCTCCTTATGATCATTAAATGTCATCTGTTCCATGAATATGTTTTAGTTTCATCTTTGAATGTTTTCATTCTCATAATTTAAATAGCAAGTTCTAACTTTGTTAATCAAAGAAATTTAATTATTGATGCCTGTTATCATTTTAAAAATCTGTAAGTATAGAACTCCTTGCTAATACTTATTTAAATGTGAACTTCTCTGTATTTAAATCATGATATTCTTTCTAGAAATAAGTAGTCTCATTTTCAAAATGGCTTGTTTCTATCTCATAAACAATAAGGAAAGCACTATATTTGGATTGCAGCTTTGTCTCCATCAAATTCTCTAGCCACAACAAGTGGCTGCTCTTCAGTCTGTAAAATATCTTGATTACAAAGCATGTAACTATAGAGCCCTGTTATAAAATAAATATGAAATCAACATCTAGTCTTTATTCTTAGATTGCATGACATTTTCATAATCACAATAATTTTATAAGCAGCGAAAATTTCACTAGTTATGCAGTTGCTAAGAATCACCTCAAATGCTTGAACGATATGTTACACTATGGTTGCACATACAGTTGCTTGGACAAGCACACACAGATACATAATACACTCTCACACAATATCTTTAACAGCTAACAGTTTTATGGTTTTCACTATCAACATATTTGCATACTAAGCTAGCTTTGGCTATGTAAATGATAATTGTATCAAATGATATTCTGAAGTATCTTTCACTCATTAAGACTGAAGAAAGTAGAATATAGAAAATACTTTACCATTGTGTTTGCATTTTTAAAAAAATAAAGAGAATTAAAAAAAATAAATGGGACTTTATGAAAATGAAAATCTTCTATAAGGGAAAGAACACTATCGATCATTCAATGTTGCAGCCTACAGAATGTGAAAAAGAGTGCCAATGACACATCTGATAGAGGACTAGTATAAAAATGAATTGTGTAAAGAACTCAAGAAAGTAGATGTCAACAAACATAACAATGCAACTGAAAAATGATATATGGGTCTAAACAGAGAACTTGTAATAGAAGATATTCAGATGAGAAACACCTAAAGAAATCTTAGCCATCAGGTAAAAACAATACAAAACTAGTTTGAGATTCCTCTTAACACCTGTCATTATTACTAAGATCAATAACATAAGTAACCACTCATGCTGGTGGGATGGGGAACAAGAGGAAAACTCATCCGTTGCTTGTAAGAATGCAAATTTATATGGAGACTATGGAAATCAATATGGCAGTTCTTCAGAGTTGGCCATTACTCTACCTCATTACTCATCTATACCACTCTTCCCCATATTCACCTTCATACAAGTACAGTTGCTCAAACATGTTCCTTATTGCTGTATTCACAATAGCCAGAAATTTGAAACAACCAAGATGTCCTACAACAGAAGAATGGATAAATGCATTATGACACATTTTCACAATGAAGTATTGCTTAGCTGTTTAAAATAATGGCACTATGAAAATTGCAGGCAAATGAATGGGACTAGAAGAAAACTATCCTGAGGGAGGTAGCCAAGACCCAGAAATATAATATGTATTTGCCTATATTTAGCTGTTGAATAGATAAAAACAAAGTTATAATCTCTAGATGTAGAGAGGTTAGGTTTTGAGGTAGTGTCTAGAAGGTCACATGGAGCACGCTGTGATGAGAAAATAGAATAGATTTTATGGATGGGCTGAGGAACATGATGCTGGGGTAAAGGACAGGAGAAAAGAATGTGTGGAGAGAGAAAGCTGGAATTAAGGTATATTTGAGGAATGACATGGAAAACTACTCACTAAAATATACGAAGTTAATTTTAGTGAGCCATTCTAATAACAGGGATACAGAATCCCAACTGGCCATCTCTTACCAGCAAACAAGGCTTCCAGTAGCCAGCCTATGTTTCATTCAATTGAGTTGGGTCTTTTGAAAATACTTAAACAACCCAGAATCTTGCCATGACAATGGATTTCTCTCCCCAAATGGGCACCAGGGTTCCATTGACAAGGGCAATACCCACGTAATTAATTTAATATGGAGAAGTTCATTTACTGAGTGCATGCATTCTCCTCCTATGTTCCAGTGTCTTTGGTATAGAAAAATACTCTTCAAGCTACCAAAAATGAAATGTAAGCCAAGTTGTAAAACCTTTGACTCATACTCCCTCCTGCCTTCAAAATATGGTCAGTGGAGGCATAGAACTTGTGTAAGTAGTCTATTAATATAAGAGTTGACTAAAGTCCATTTCACAAGATCACACCCATATCCAGTACTGCTCGTTGGTTAACCAAGAATCAGAGATTAGATATCACATAGATTTATGGTAAAACCAAGCACTATTATACAATATTATACTATATTATATTATGACTGCTAATGATATTCTGCTAAACTCATAGATCAGTGCCAAATTCAATTATCATAAAATGAAGCTTTTTTGGAAGAGAAAGGAACATAGCCAAAGACACACATATTATGTGTTTAGGGAGTCTAATTGGAATATCTTCATCAAATCCCTTCTTTTAGATATTAGAGTACCTCAAGAGGCAAAAAGAAAGAAAAAAAGAAAGGAAGAAAGAAAGAAAGAAAAAAAGAAAGAAAGAAAACTGCAAGAGCATCAACCAAGAGAACAAGACTCTCTGAATGAACTAAACAAGGTGCATATGAACTCAGAAAAACTGAAAAAACAAGTAAAAAATCCAAATATCTCCATATCAGGCCCTCTGCATGCACATTATAATTTTAACTTAGTATTTTTTATGAGATTCTTAACAGTGGGAACAAGTGGGTCTCTTACTCTTGTGCCTGCTCTTGGGACATTTTTCCTTCTGTTGGGTTACCTTGCACATCTTTGATATGATGGATTTTGCTGTGTTTTATTTTGTCATGTTTTGTTGTTATCTCTTAGAAGCCTGTTCTGTTATAATGAGACACAGAAAAGGATTATATCTGGAGAAAAGGTGAGGTGGGGTAGAACTGTGGTGAGTAAAGGAAAAAAATTATAGTAAAAATGATTCTCAGTATGAGGAAAATCTATTTTCAATCAAAGGAAAAATTATTGAAAAAAAAGAAAGAAAAAAAGAACAATCAAACTCAGAGCTGACATCAACAAAATAAAAAAAGAATTAAAAATATATCAAATATTTTATGAAATCAAATAAACCAATGTGTCTCAAAGTGCAGGACTCTTCATTCAGTTGCCAGCTTCACATATGAATAATAAAACATATTCTAGTCATGAAATTCTTTAACATGCAAATGATAGTTTTATTTTAAATATGATTTTTGATGAAAAGAAACAAAATAAAAAAGATATGATTTCTGATCTCTATCAATAAAGAGCACGTTATTGTTCTTTGACCAATGGGATTCAGGAGTTAATGTGGTTAAGTTCTTACCTTAACTTCGTTGAAAAGTTGCCATGCCAGTTGTATTTTAGTGCATCACTGTATCAGATTAAGAACAGGACTATAACAACGTTCTGACCTCAAAAGTCCCAAACAGGAAAAATTTCCAGTCATTTTTTTATAATAAACAGTGTTAAAATTGTGTGAGTGTGTGTGTGTGTGTGTGTGTGTGTGTGTGTGTTTATGTGGGAAACTGGAAAACAGTGTTAGTCATTCTTTTCTTGAGATATATTTGTATTCCATTAAACAGTTAAACAGATACACTAAGTCAGAAAAAAATACATTGATTCCTAATTTTGTCACTGGAATCAAACCAGATTAATGGGTGAACAATGAGTTTAACATTCCATTAATGCTTCTATGCAAACCTGAGAGTAAATATCATAGTTTAGCATGGAATTCTAATAACGAGACTCTTTCTACAAAATATCTATTTTATGACCTATATTTGGAGTATGGCATTATTCTTATGGCATTATATAAATAAAATCATAATTCTAATCAATATTCATGTCTGGAAATATATACATGAAATATCTTTCATTCCAGTGAATGTCAATAAAGTGTCTCTATTTCTGACTCTACTGACAACATGCAAGGGGGCATGGAACTACTCTTTCTTTGTCAGTGTCCTTTACAACCCTAGTGTACCAGACAAGAGCTGCGGGAGAACCCTGCTAGTATTGTGGAAATACACATAATATTAATTTGCCTACCAATGACTTATCACTATAGCTGTAAAAGTGATGATCTCTCAACCCTCATCAAAGCAGTTTCTTCTAATGAGTTATAAACAAATAACAATAGTTAAAGGACAGAGAATAAGGTACTATGGACTTTTCAGGTAAAATGGAATCTTTATATCTCTTCCCTTCCAAATCTTAGAGATCACTACTAAAGAGGGGAATAGAAGGTTATAAAACTCATTCTTGTAGATAACTCCATTGAGATTATGTGCTCTGGACACAACAGAGAAGTTGGATAAATGACCCTGCAGCAACTGAGATAGCCTGAAAAACCTGTGAGCAAGATCAGGCCAGACAAAAACGAGCATGGAAGAAAGGGGTGTTAATAATTACACAAATGAATGAAGAGCAATTGGTGGCTCAAGGAGGAGAATCAGTTCTCCCAAAGGATCCTGATGTTGAGGGGCTACACATGATCCAAAGACAAACATTCTCAAATGGCAGCATTGAGTGGATTCATTGAGCTACAAAAACACAAACAAAAACAAAACATGAATAAATATGTAAATTTATGAGTAAATACAGAAGTGGGGGGAAATAGAGGTGTAGGCCTTAAGGAATGAATGTGTGCTTGAACAAAACTACAAAAATTGAAAACAATACAAATTTCAAAGTTTCAGTTAATGTTTATAAATTGTAATTAAGGTAACAATGAATAAATGTCCTTTTATATTTGGGGAGAACTGTTTCTGACTCTTTGTGCTCAGGTATTACAGGCAACCTGTCAGTTTTTCAATACTCAGTTAACCCAAAATCACAGTGCTGCACCGGACTCCTGGGCTCTATTTCTTTTTTTTTTTTTTTTTGGTTCTTTTTTTTTTTTTTTTTTTTCGGAGCTGGGGACCGAACCCAGGGCCTTGCGCTTCCTAGGTAAGCACTCTACCACTGAGCTAAATCCCCAGCCCTCTATTTCTAACTTTGAGTATGACTCACTGAGTAACCTTGGGAAAGTCACTTAACCTTCTGTGACCAAGGTATCTTGTTATAAACAAGAAACAGCAGCATGTAGCTCTCTTGAGTGCTGTGTCCAATAATTCATATTTGAACTCATTCTGAAAAACTTCTAGACACACTTGCAGCACAAATTGCTATTTGAACTATTGTACCAAAGTCAACACAGCTCAGGGTTATGGATTTGATACATATTCCCAACATCTCAGAGGGTATAAGTTATTTCGGTGGAGAGATCTTTCCAAAACCAACTCAGGCTGCTTTCTATATATCTCCCAGTCAAACATAGCAATCAGTAACAAAATGAGATATGAAAAACCCTGAAAACTAAGCACAAAGCTATCTTTTTCCTATTATTTTTAAAATCCTAATATTTGTAGCATAAACCCTAAACAGTCAGCATCCTCATAATTATTTTGTACTTATTCTCTAAGTGTTTTTAATTTTTAGTCTTTAAGCTATTATGTAATCATTGCATTCATATAACATGATAAATACAGTAAAATATGATAAATGCTAATAAATAATTATGACAATTTTAACTCTAATAAAACAGTTGAACAACATTTAGAGGGTCCAAGTGAAATGTCCCTCACAATTTGACATCATTATCAGGAAATATTGTCCCAGTGGTGACTAAATAATGTGTTTGCCGATCTTTTCACTGGGATGCACAGCTGATGACTTCATAGTTAAATGAACTTTAAAGAGGCAGTGTTATTTCTTTGATTATTTGTTTGCTTTAGTTTTCTTTTTAATCAAAGAAATGAGTGTCATTAATAGTTTTGTTCCGCTTTCCTTCTCTTCCTTCTGCCGCTTCAGATCTTCTTCACTTTTTCTCTCCCTTTTCTTTTACTTTTTCTTCCCCCTTGTCCTCTTCTTCCCTTTCCACCTTTACTTCCTTCCACCTTGTATTAACCTTTCCCTTCCTCTTGTCCCTTTACCTCTTCCTCACTTCCTTACTCAGCATTTTAATCTCTGTACTGACAAGCAGTGAAGGGTGGAGAGGTGAACAATGCTGGGCCACACTGCTCTTACTTTAGCTTCCAGCAATTAAAGCAAGGGACATGGACTGACACTTCTAAGATTGTAATTTGTGCTACTTTGTTTCTTTTTAAATTTTAATATGTCACATGACAGGAACAAAGCAATTTCATGAAATAACATCAACTAAAATGCATATTGTGTCCTTTAGAATGTCTGAATAGGATTAGTTTAGAGTATGTTTCAATTTTATAATCATTTGTACTTTTTGTCTTATATCAGAATGTGTGTGGTTTGAAAGGTCATTTTAAATAACATGACTCTTTATTAGGCACTGTCAAATATTTCATAATTCTTTTAGACTTTTTCAGCAATGGTTTCTATAAGTCCCTTCACTTTTTCATAACAGTGAGGCACCAGGTATATTAAAAAATTAATATAAAAGTGTCATTGCCCAGTGTGTAAAGTCTTTTCTTCAAATTTAAACTCCAATTTTGAAAGGCAAATTTTTTCATTCACTCATTTCCAAAGTTCAATACTATTATCACTACAGTTTGAATAATATTCCTCACAGAAATTATATAGAACCACAAAAGACCTCAAATAGTGAAAGTAATTCAACTAAGAAATACCATGCCTGAGATAATCACAATATAAAATTTGATGTTAAACTATGGAGTAATATTAAAAAAAGAAAAAGACAGTACTGCATTATCACTGAGAGATCTGTTGACCATGTGAATAAAAGATGTGATGCACAAAGAAATTCACACAGCTTTAGTCACTGGATTTTTGACAAATATATTAGAAACTTACATTAAACCAAAGAGAACCTATCTAGAAAATGAAAGTTGATGCTTAAATACAAGCAGTTTAGAAAAAGCCAGTGAGGTCACCAAAAGGTCCACCTCTGCTCATGGTGATGACTGAACACTGGGAGTGGCTTTCTATCCTTGTGTGAAGATTAAAAAAATAGTCCTATGTGCTTGCTGCAAGTAGATCCTGAGGCAGGATTATGACAGCTCCAGACGCAACAGTTGCTAGTCTTGTCCCCAGCACAAGGGGGTCATAGGCTGTTGGGTGGTCAAAGGCTTGGCTTGGGTCTGTAGTTTCTGAGTGTCCTCTTCTCTAGGTTATAGTGTGTTAGTGTTTAATACTTGGGTTCATTTTCTGTAAATATTTGCTGTAAAATACTATACCAAAAAAAGATGCTAAGAGCACTTAGTATTTGTAAAAGAATAATATCAGATCAAACTCACTGATAATGCACAAAACATAGATTAAACAATTTAAAAATAGATCAAAGGTCATAATGTAAGATCTAAACATGTGGAACTGTCAGAAGGAAGACTGCAGTATAAAGGCATAGTCAAGAATATTTAGAAAAGGACCAAGAATTGACCAATGGAATTACATAAGACTAGAAAAAAGTCTATAGTATAAAGGAAACAATCACCTGAGTGAAGCGACAGATTCCAGAAAATAAAAATATTTTACAAATAGTCATTCGATGGGGAATAATACTAATTGTATATAAATATGTAAAAACTACAAAAAGAAAAAAAACACTAAGCCAACTCATCCCTCAAACAAAACATGCTTAGGATCTGGTTACGTAGTACACTAAAGAACAAAGAAAAATTGCCAATAAATATTTGAAAGCAAATTCAATGTCCTTCACTGTCATGAAAATGCAAATGAATACTGCTTTACAATTGCATTTTATTCCTGTCTGAATTGAATCATCATGTTAAAAGGGGACAGTACTCCAAATATGTAAGGAACATGGAGGCCTGCTGCTACTATGGCTGAAAGTGGTACATGACTATAAAAATCAATGTGGAGGTTTCTTAAGAATGTGCATGTACAATGGTAATACGACCCGTCTTCACTAACAGTTTATGTGTCAGAAAGCTGTAATTTATTCCCGAGTGGCCTTCCCGTCAATATCTATTCCAGCACTGTTCACATTTGCTTTTAAATTTTTCACTATTCTATCTATCAACAGAAAACTTGATACAGAAAATTCAGTACCATATAATTAAATTCTATTCAAAAAGAAAGAAAAGAAACCATAATACTTGCATGAAAATAGAAAGGGGAAACATCATTAAACTAAGTAAACCAGAGGCAAAACATAAATGTCACACATTTTTTCTCATTTGTGAACTCTGTGTTTAAATATGTATATATGTGTATGTGTGTGTATTTTGTGAAGATTAAGTGGATGGAGTCAATCCCCTCACATTCCTCATGATTTATTTCATATCACAGTGTGAAATGTTTTCTACTTCTTCCTGTCTTTTCTCTGGAATTTGTGACTCTGCCAGCAATATGGAAACCAACATCTTTCTCTAATTTGAAAGATTATAGAAAGGCATTTTGTTCTTCAAAGGGATTCAACATAACATTTTCTTCCAAGTTTAGCAAGAGTAAAAAAAAAATAAAGATGCAAAAATATACCATCTTAACTAAATAATATTTTTAATTTTCTTCTCAATTTAGCATGAAAAATAATGGATTCCATTACGGTATGATTTATTCTATAACGCTCTCTTCATCTATTCATGCTTAATCCATAATATCCAAAAATGTATGCATTTATGGTTTAATATGGTGACCTTGCTTGTAAATGAATATTTTCCTAATTTTCAACCAGTGATCCAATTGTCACACTTTAGTGATTTCAATTTAGCAAAACAAAATATAAAAAGAAATACTATTAGTAATATTATTACTAATCATATGAATTCAAGTGCCAAACTGAAACAAAATTAAATCCTGAGTTCCACAAATTAGCCAGCCTTATTTATTTTTACTCAATATTAGCCAGATAATACATTACCCAGTCATAAATATTCATGATTAAATAAACCCTTATTATTCACTCATTTCTTTCTGATTTCAAGGTAGAAGGAGAACAGTATTGAAAACTAGGATATAAAGAAGGCTTTAAAAACAGCTGAGAGAATGATTTCAGTTTTGGGGGAAATGGATGGAACTAGAAAATATCACTCTGAGCGAGGTAACTCAGACCTAAAAGCAACCACGGGGAAAGGGGGGAAGTGAGGCACCTGGGTGGTAAAGGAGACAAGGGGGTGGGGGGAAGAGGAGAACAAGATCTGGTATTGGGTGTTGGGGGAAAGGACTAAAGCCCTGAGGGCCAGCAGAAAGAATGGAACAGGCAAGTTCGGGAGGTAGAAGGTTGGGAGAACCTCTTGAATGTAGTGGAGACCTGGGAAGTGAGAGACTCTCAGGTCTCAAAGGGAGGGATCCTATATGAAAGGCCCTACAGTGGGAAGAGGGAACTTGTTGAGCCCACCTCCAGCAGAAAGGTAGAGTATGAAGTGAGGAATGGGGTTGCTATCCCACAGTCAAAACTCTGATTCATAAATGTTTCTGTGTGAAAGAAATGCAGGGATGGAAATGAAGAGGAGCCTGAGGAAAAGAGGGTCCAGTGACAGGCTCAAAGTGGGATCCAGGTCAAGGAGAGGCCCCACATCTGACACGATTTCCGAGGCTATGGGGCACTCACAAAAAGGGACCTATACAAAAGACCCAACAAGCAGCTGAAAGAGTCCGATGCTGATATGTTCACCAATGAACAGAAGCTGCTTGCCCCTGTGGTTAAATTAGGGAAAAGCTGGAGGAAACTGAGGAGGAGAGCAAGCCTGTTAGAGGAACAGCAGTCTCAATTAACCTCAATTAACCTCAATTAACCAAGATCTCTCAGACCCTGTGACAGCAACCAGGCACCATACACCAACTGTGATGAGACCCTCAACACATATATAGCAGAGGACTATCGTGTCTGAGTTCAGTCAGAGAAGAGTCACTAACTCTCAAGAGACTAGGGACCACAGGGAGTTTAGAGTTCTGGTGGTGTGGGAGTTGGGGGTGGGGACATCCTGGTGGAGGCAGGGCCGGGTAGGAGGTATGGGATGTGGAACAATTGGAGGGTGGACCACCTGGAGTGGAATAAAATCTGGACTGTAAAAAAATAGATTAAATAAAAAGGAGTAATAAAGTAGAAGAAATAAAAATTAATAAGAACAACAACAAAAAAAACAAAAAACAAAAACAAAAACAAAAACAAAACCACCTTGGATAAACCATCAATGTGTCTATTGACCACATCACCCATTCCAATGGAGACTTTCAAATCAGTGATGACATCTCCTTAAAATCAGAGACAATGACCCATTCCCTTCTCAGAACAGTCATTACTTTATTTCTGGCACAGAGTTTCTCTTAACTTGGCAGGCTGTACCACCAAATATAAGTAATACCAATGTAAAAGTATGGACTGTAGGCATCCGCCCTAGGTTTTTAATGATGCAGAATGGCGTGGTAAGGTCAGTGATCATCTATCTCAGCAATATGTCGATGCCACAGGAGATGCTTAGCTGCATATCCTAAACTGTCTAAACTGTCATAATGTTTGTATTTTCTAGTCCAACTTTGTAACACCTTGTTTCATTTTTTTTACATTACTAAACAGCAGAGAGCTGAGTTATATAAACCATTATTTGATTTACAAGTGAACCTAATGTCGTCATTTTTTTCTTTATAATTCAGTTTAGGAGCTACAATTAATTCTTGATGAAATTTGCTTTATTTCTGTTTTCAACTTTTATCTAATCATATTTTAAAATTCAAGTGTATACTGAATTTGATGAAGTTACTGATAAAAGCATCATTGTTCTCCTAAGTCAACATTGTAAAACATAGACACACAGGTTGCTGCACTCTAATTTGTGCTACATTACCTAGGAAACAAGATAATTACAGTTACCACAATGTTAATCATCCCAACTTCCTATATGTTAATACAGTGTCATTATCTGCAAATTTAAATTTTATGCAGATACAAGGTTTCATCATTTTTGTTTATGCATTTCAGTGATTTAAATAAATGTAGATATAGATTATAGATGTAGGTTAGAGATACATATAGACTAGATAGATGATATAGAGATAGAGAAAGAGATAGACATAGAGAGATATGACAGAGATTCCTTTATTCATGTATTGTGTTGCAAGGGGCCAGAGCTTTCCTTTCACTAAATGGATTGAACTAAGGTCTTTGGTCCGGGTAGTTAAGCATCTACGTGCTCAACCATTTTTGCAGATCACAGATAATATGTTTTGTAACGTGCCTTTCATATTAAGTATAATTTATTTGTAAATCATAGTAGGTTATGTAAGTCAGCTAAGTATCCTGTGGTTCTTAGTAGCAACACTACAATTTTGACATTCACATTTGTTTAACTTACCCTCAAACAAGGACAAAGAAATATTAATGTACAGACCTCTGGGAGAACATCAACACTGACACTATGCAATTTCTCTTCAGATACATCTAGAATAGTAACATATTAAACTAGGAGAGAAAAAAATGAGTAATAATCTGTGACGAATAATTTATTTGGAATGAATATTTATAAACAGCATTAAAATGGTATTATATTAAAGTAATTAACTTAATGATTTAACTTTTTTTTACTTAGAACATGCTTCTACCACTTGGTCATGACTTATTCTGACCAGATGACAAGCATCTCTGCAATTACCATTTTCATAGCAGTCTCTACATTTGAAATTTATTTTTCATCTTCTTTATGTTATCCAGTCTTTAGATTGAAACAGTCTTGAGCTACCTGAAATATCCCCAGCATGATTCGATTCCATCTTCTTTTTAAATAAACCAGTCCTTAAGACTCTCAAAGAATCAGCAACTGACTCTGTATTAAACTTTTATCTGGAAAGTTAAAAATTTATAAGGTTCAAGATTATAAAATATTAACATGAAGGTTGAAGTTCTGATGTGTTCGTAGAAGAAAGTGAGTTGGGGCTTCCCTTTATTTTAAAGTCCTAGTTTCCTTCATAGGGAATATGAAAATTGAAAAAAATAAAGTACAAGTCAGAAATCCCTAAAGAAACATAAGATTGACTGACTCTCTTTTTTTTTGTATCAGAACATTCTTCCAGGAATCATTTAAAATAAATCCTAATCTGGGCAAATATCATGCTTCTTTAAATGACTAATATTTTACTGTAAGTATGATGATTCTAACTTTTGCTTTCCCAGACCTCGCTTCATTCTATATTTTAATTGTGATGAAAGATAATAATGAAACCTTGTAATTATCTACATATATCACATAAAATATTACAAAATATGAAAATATGGATGGTAAACATTTTAAGTTGTCTTATGTCCAATAAGTATTCTTGTGGAAATAATGTCTAAGAAATTGAATCTCTTATTTCCATAGCTAATTGTAACAGAACAGTGACTCTCCAGCATTAGAATGGTTAAATACTTGTAATAATTAAACACAAAGTGGTCAAGTCTGATTTCATCATCATGCTTGATTATATGTTATTACATGACATAAAAATATTGCTGGGGAAAAATTTGAAATAATTAATTCATTCACAGATTTTTTTATTTGCTTTTCTTTCCTCCCAAAAGTGTTTTTTAATTATACAAATTATTATCAATTATTATTATTATTATTATTATTATTATTATTATTATTATTATACATCTACTTTATACAGTCCAGTCATTGCACCCCCTCCTGGTCAGCTCTTCAAGCAAACATCCCCATCCCCACCCCCACCTAGTGCTAGGCCTCCACAATCATGGGGCCTCAAGTGTCTCCAGGGTTTGTTGCATCTTCTCTCACTAGACCAGATTCAGCAGACCTTTGCTATACATGTGTTGGAGGCCTCACACCAGCTAGTGTATGCTGCGTGGTTGGTGGCCCAATGTCTGAGAGCTCTTGGGGGTTCAGGCTCATTGAGGCTGCTGGTCTTCCTGTGAGGTCTCTCTCCTCTTTTTTTTTCTTTTTACTTATTCACTTTACACATCACTCACTGCCTTCCTCCTGGTCATTCCCTCCCACAGTCCTCCTCCCCATCCCTCCCCTTCTCCTCTGAGCATAATCGCATATTTTTCTAAAAATTATCACTGCAGTACCATGATAAGATGTATATCATAGTCATTATAATAGTACTTCACACAAAACTGTTATTATTGTATACCAACACCAAAGAGAAAATTTGTGACCTTTTATCACAATTAGTAAAACTTAGTTTTTATGTGACCTGAATAAGTCAGTGTTACGCACTGATGAAAGTTCCTCTTTTTGTCCATACTTACAGCAGAAAATAAATTTCTAAGAGGTTGCTCAGCTGATTTGTGATTGAAGATAACAGCAAATTGTTTTACACTATTTTTAGACATTGATATTTATTTCAGAAAGAGCAGTGCAGTATTTCATCTGTGTGATGAGAAGTGATTGGCATTTAGTGTTCCCAACAATTTGTGCAACATATATATATATATATATATATATATATATATATATATATATATATATATATTCTTCACACTGGCATTGATTAGAAATTGAGATATGCTTTTTTGGATACAGGTGCTTTGCCTGCATGTATGACTTTGTACCACTTGCGTGATTGGTGCCAGCAGAAGTTAGAAAAACCTTGGATGTCTTAGAACTGAAGTTATAGAAAATTGCCAGTTGCTATGTCGTTGTTGAGAATAGAACACTGGTGCCTGGAGGAAGCCAGTGCTTGTAACAACTGTGGCCCATCTGCATTCTCCTTTCCCATGTTTGATGTGGCTTTGTATTTTTAAGTGTCTATGCATGTTCTTCTCTTTCAGTGAAGTTACAATGAATTCGATACTTCTGGCTCCTGGTAAGGTAATGCATTTTGTGTCTGTCTCTTAGAGATAGTAATTATTTTCTATGCTTTTGTTCAACCTGAACTGGTAAGAAAGGAAGGTATCATTGTAAACAATTTTTTACAAGTGATTTTTTTAGTTACTTATCGTCTCTTGGAGATTACAATGTAACCACATCATTTTTTCCTCCTGCTCCTCTCTCCAAATTCTGTCATATAGTATTTCTTCTCTTTCACATCCAAGGTCGTTTTGTCACTAGTGTTATATACATGTATGTATATGTTTTCACACATATGTTTCTAAATATGGAAGTACACCCTTTTCAGTATGTATACTGTTACTTGTATGAGGATTTTTAGAGCAGACTCTTAGTGTTGGATAATCAGATCTTCTATTTTTCCCTGGGAAAGACTATTTCTCATGCTCTCTGTATTCCTTAATAGTCTGCAGTTCATTGTGTAGGTCTGAGAATTCCAAAGCGTTCCCACAGTCCATTTTAGCATGTCTTTTACTCATGTGAGTTTAGACAGACATGTTGGTGAGACATTATTTGCCTCCATGATTACTAAGACACAACCTCACAGCAAACACTCTGATTCCCCTGTGTCTTTCACTCCTTCCACCCCTTTGTCCCCAATGTCTCCTGAGCCTTGGGTGCTGAGTTGTTTTGTAGATGCTCTCTTTGGGACAGAGACCCACAACTTTGCATGTTAATGGGTTTTGATGTTCTAGAATGGTCTTTATCTGTTGCCAGGAGAAATTTTCCTGATAAATGGTGAGTATTACATCAGTTGTGGATATAGGACAACTATTTAAAATAAGGTTATAGATTATAGTGGATTAATAAAGTGGAAGTTATATGTTCTCCAACATAGATAAATTAACTAGCCCAGGGTAGTTGGATAAGTTTCCAGATCCAGGAATAATTTCCTGTTGTTGAACTGGTCTTAAGTCCAATTAGAGGGCTGTTGGCTATTTACATATGTGAGGAGTATTTGTCCAGTCATATTCTCAAGGTAAATACCTTTTCTGGAACAGTGGTAATCAGGTTCTGAGCTAGATCCTCTACATATGTTATGGTTATGAATCTTGGTGTTCTTGTAGGACTCCTTACAGTGGGAGCAGGAGCAGCCTCTATGTCTTTTTCTTGCTTTGGAGAGACCCTTTTCCTCCTGCTGGGTTGCCTCTCCCAGACTTGGTATGGGCATATGTGTCTGACCTTTGGAGAGACCCCTTTCCTCCTGCTGGGTTGCCTCTCCCACATGTGGTGTGGGCATAAGTGTCTGGGGTATGTGTCTGGTCATACTCTAGCTTGTTATACCATGCTTGGTTGATATCCATGGAAGGCCTTCTCTTTTCTCAAGGGAAATGGGTAAGTGGATCTAGAGGAGAATGGAGGTGAGGGAATGGACTGGGAAGAGAGGAGAGAGGGAACTGTGATCAGCATGTAATGTATGAGAGAAGTATAAAAAATATTATTGTTTTATCTTGTAAATTTTGAAGTCAATGTGAGTCTATGTCTTTACCAAATTTTATAACATAATTTTCCTGCGATAAAAATCTTCATATGAAGGCTCACACACATAAAACAATGGCAGGAAGCTTAGACAGGAAGATTGCTCTTTATGTTGTAATTATCTTCTGATCATCATCTTCTAATGGAAGGAAATTATGGAGTTTTCATACAGTGTTCTTAAATGGCATTGCTTACAATGGGAAAAAACATAAAGTCTTATTCCAACTTTTTCCACCGTTCTATTATTTCTGGGCTACAGGGTGAGATCCTATCTCAAAAAAAAAATACACACACACACACACACACACACTCACACACACACACACACACACACACACACATGCGTATATATATATATGCACACATATACTTTTTATTTACTAAAGATATATGGTAAATATCATCATGTATTTTAATAAAATTTTAATAGCAAGTTAATAGAATATTTAACTAGAATAATATGACAGTGTTTAGAAAGCAAAGCACTAGAATATAACTTAAATAACCTTTAAATAATCTCTAAAATAATTTAGCACATAAGAAGCATCTATGTGCATCTCTCTCTGGGGAGATTTGAGGCCTCAGGGAGTGGAGAGGTCTGGCAGTGTGGTGGGGGAGTGGGGATACCCTCTTGGAATTGGGGAGGCGGGATGTGAAAAGGAACTGTCAGATGGTGGAAATAATTACTGGACTGTAAAGAATATTAAAGATAATTTTAAATAAATAAAATGGATGACAGTGTGTACATAATGACAAAAATAAATCAATTTACTAAAAAAAAAAAATCACAAAAAAAAACCCAAGAGGAAGCACATCTAATAAGAACAAGTAGCACATTTAATTCAGAGTTTTGTTGCCCTTATCTGTCCTTTGTTCTTTATGGTTACTTTATCACAATGCCTTAAGAGAAAATAAGTGGGGACTGGAGAGATGGCTCAGTGGTTAAGAGTACTGACTGCTGTTTTAGAGGTCCTGAGTTCAATTCCCAGCAACCACATGTCATGGGATCCAATGCCCTCTTCTGGTGAGTCTCAAAACAGCTAGAGTGTATTCATATAAATAAAATAAACAAATAAGAGAGAGAAAGTAAGTACTGTCCTTAGGTACTTATTGGTAGGTTAGAATATTAAAATATGAGATTCCTAACAGTGGAAGCAAAGAGTGTCTCTGATTCTTCTGCCTGCTTGCAGGAACTCTTTCCTCCCACTCCTGTCCTTATCCAGCCTTGGTGTGGGGGGAGGTGCCTATCTAAATTGTCATGCTATGTTTATGTGATATCCTGTGGATATCTGAAAGGAAATGGGGGAGGAGTAGATTTGGAGAGTGGGGAGGTGTTATTGTGGGTCTGGGAAAAGAGAAGGAAGGAGAAATGTAATATATGAGGCAAAATGAATAAGAAAGAAAAATAAAATAAAATAATGTATAGAAGGGTAGCTTGATTGCCAAGAAAAGTTCTATAATTGAAAAGAGACAAATACATACTTGAAGAAATATATTCAAGGTTAAAAAATGACATTCCCCAGACAATATGTTCTAAGTATAAATAAAGGTAGTTGTTTGATGACTTTGAGGAAATAAAGAAAAGCAATGTTAAACAGTAAAATATTGTTGTCTTGCACCACGAATAATTTTGAATCAGATGTTTAAAGAGTACAGCAGATTTTATGAGTAAAATATTTAGCAATGATGTCTCAGGAAGTGTTGGCATTAGGTGTGGTATGATCTTAAAGATATATGGTTAATTTAAGATAGGAAAGGCAGACAAGAACCAGACCAGGAAAGCATTAAATGTAATGTTTTTCTGTCTAGAGTGATGGCTCAGTGGATAAAGTACTTACCAAGCAAGTGTGAGGAATTCAGTTTGGTTTCCTAGAAACCACATGTCTGTAATCATCCAGTTCCTTTGGCAATATAGAAGAAAGAGATAGAAAAATCCCAGGATGTCTGCTGGCCAGCTAGCCTGGTGTCAAAAGTAGCAAACACAGACAGATGCTGTATGAAAAAGTCAGAAGAAAGAAGCAACTCCTGGGATTTTCTTCTCACACTTACACTCACTCAAACACACATGCAGATGCACACGTCAAATCATGTTTTAATAGGACCTTTATAAGTTACCCGTTCTTTATAGTATAAGCAATGGGACATTGAAATCATTGGGAAGAACTAAAAACATCAAAGTCTTTAAGAATTAATTCAAAGAGTTTTGCCAAAGCTATAGTTTAGCAGGAAAAAAATAAAATTGGGATATTAATTACTCTCTTTTCTCTTCTGTTTGTCTCTTGACAAAATTAGCTAATTAATTAATTAATTAATTATTGCCGAAAACATCTCAGAGGTAAAATGAGTTAAAGGAAATTTAGTATGCAGGAAGGAATTCTCAAAGAATTTTTCAGGATTTTCCTTGAATCGCGTGTCTAGGATTTATATTTGCTATTTCTTGATCTCTGATCAGTTCCTGAAGTGGTTGAATAATGAAAAGGTGCTTGGCTGAGCACCTTTTCAATGACAAACCATCCCACCAGTTCACAGGCTGGGTACTTGCCAGCATGAGGAAACAATTCTCCAGTTCCTACAACCAGAGATGCTGTCCTGATTCAGTCTTCTCAGTACCAATGGGAAATTCCAACGCTTTCTGATCCCTGGTATTTATGTCATTGGTGGACTTTCATTTATTTTTTGGAGACTTTGAATATTAAATTAATTAATTAATTAATTACTACATACATAAATTTTCTTTAATGCTGTTATCCTCATAGTCTCCTTACTCAATCACATTTATGAATTAAGATCCTAAGAAATTTCAGTTGTAAATTCTTCAATATTAAATGCCAAAGGAAGAGAACAGGTTCTGGAGAGATCCAGGTGAAAAAGTCGGAGAGTGTCATGGGTATTGATTAGGCCACTCACTGTGCTGATGATACTGCACATGGCCTGTCATTTACATTCAGTGAAAGCAGCATGTAAAAATACTGAGAGCAACGTTGTCTCGGGGGTATGTATTAAAATTAGAACAGAGCAGGTAATTAATTTATCATAATATGTAAGAGATATAAATCGAATGTTTAAACATTATGTACAGTGATGTTGGGTTTGAATGTTAACTTGCTGTAAGTAAACTGTATGCATCTTTTTCTGCCTGAATTCTCATGAAAGTCTTATCTCTGATACTAATATTTCCTGCTTGTAGCAGTGTTTCCTTTTTCACTTTTCGACAATAGTTCACTGACTTCTTATATTATATTTTTCAATTATTGAAAGATATTTTTGTTTCCTATATGAATTGCTAAAATAATATAATATTTTATTGTGTTTAGATGGACTTAAACCTATTTTTGACACAAACATATTTAAACATTGAACTATGATCTTATAAGAGAATATGATCGTGTTATTTTATAATATAGCAAGTTTCCATTTTTGTCTATTATATAAATTTGCCCTTGAAGCAGTTGTTTTATTTGGTCTTTGATAATGACAGCTATCAAATATTCTATTTCAAACATATTTTACACATTATTTGTTTCACATTTTTAATATTATGATTATCTAGGACATGATAGTTAAATTTTCTTTACAATGAAAATCAACTGTGCCAGTATTTTCCATTTTCAAAATTATTTTTCCCTTTGTTTTTGCAAATGCAACTTCAAGAGGAATGACTTTATAGGTAGTTGTATTTCATTTAATTATTTACCAGTAGAGCATTGATATTTGTTATGCTAAATTTTATTATAAGTTATTATATTCTGTGACAAAAGAAAATCTTCAAAATTTCTTAAACTATTTTAATAAATTAAACTTTGTAAAAGTAAAATTAACTGTTGGAATAGATAACTAGGTATCCAGTACCAGCCAAGGTTTAGATTTTAAGAACCTGAAGATCTGGGAGTTTGCTGTGAGATTCTATTTCCTGGTAATATCAGAAGTTATACATATAAAGTCTCAACAACATGACTGCTCAAATGTGTGTCTAATAAGGATGACACCAATGGACATGGCAAAATGGATGGGGTAAAGCTCATGAAGCCTCAACCCTACACCAAGATCTATAAGCAACTGAGGAAAATTGGGAGCAGGAAAGGTTATCTGGCCTAGTGGATGGCACAGTGCCAAACAGTCAGTCCTGTAAAAGGCTGTAACATTATATGAACTGAACAGTTTATGTGTATATGCATGTAATTATAATGAGCTTTTTAAAAGCCCTGAATTTGAAGGAGAGTGGTGAAAGTATATGTAGGCAGGGTAGGAGACAAGTATGGGTAAATGTTATAAATAAGATCTCAAAAATAAAATTAAATAATTACAAAATTATACTCTCTTACAGTCATAGATTCAAGTTAACAACTTCCAAATCTAAAAAAAAAACTAGATGAAATTTTAAATTGGTTAATTCTCTAATCGCTGTCATCACATCTGAAAAGCAGCATTTCAAGGGAGGATGGATGTATTTCGGCTCACAGTCTAACAATGTGAAGACTCAGAGGCAGATGGCTCAGATGGCACTCAGTCAGGTATAATCACTCATCTGGGATCTCAACCCAGACGTATTAGAGATGAACAGGAAGCAGAGTTATAAATTTCAGTGCCAACCCTCTGGTAAGCAGCTCAGCTAGCACCACCTCCAATATGTTCTACCAACTCCCCAAATGACATCATTAGTGGAGACCAATAGCAAACATTAGAAGTTGAAATCGTCACCAAATTCACTACTATAAATCATTCTAATGAATTACATCCAATAGTAAAGTAAACATATTTTAAATGTATTGGTTTTCACAAAACCTATTAAATAACTTATTTATGGTACATAAATATATTGAGTATTTAATCCAATAAAACTTTATCAACGCATGGTATACTACTTTTTCTAGCATTTACGAATCACTGATGTTCATATTTAATCAATGCAAGGTAAAATAATTTGAGTATAAACAAATAAATTGATATATAAAACTTATATATGAACAGGTCTTTACAGATTCTATCTCCCCGTTGTTGGGTATTTTGACTAATGTTCTCCCTGTTGGGTCATGGGATCCTCTTGGGTCCCTGGCATCTGGGACTTTCTAGTGGCTACCCCCAGTTCCCACTCCCTCACTGCTACACACCTGCTTTCAAATTCCTAACCCTCTGTACTTCTCCCCCATCTCCTCCCTCTGAACCTGGCCCCCTTTTCCCTCCCCCTTCCTCTTTCTTTCCCAGATCCATCTCTCCCTCTACTTCCTGAGATTATTTTCTTCCCCCTTCTGTAGCATCCACATTTTGGTGTGGTCTTTTTTTCCCCTTTGGGTTTCATATGGTCTGTGAGTTGTATCCTGGGTATTCTAAACTTCTTTTTGGCTAATTTCCACTCATCAATGAGAACATACCATGTGTGTTCTTTTGTGACTGACTTACCTCATTCAGAATAATATTTCCATTCCCATCCATTTGCCTCTGAAGTCATTGCTTTTAATAGCTCTATCAATTCTTCTATTGAGGGACATGTTTCTTTCCAGCTTCTGCCTATTATAAATAAGGCTGCTATGTACATAGTGGAGCATGTGTCCTTGTTACATGTTGGAGCATCTTTTAGGTGTATGTCCAGGAGTAGTATAGCAGGGTTCTCAGGTAGTACTATGTCCTATTTTCTGAGGAATCTCCCAACTGATTTCCAGAGTGGTTGTAACAGCTTGCAATCCCACCAATAATGGAGGAGTGTTCCTCTTTTTCCACATCCTCTCCAGCATCTAGTATCATCTGAGTTTTTGATCTTAGCCATTCTGACTGGTGTGAGGTATAATCTCAAGGTCATTTTCATTTGAATTTCCTCGATTACTAAGGATGTTGAACATTTCTTTAAGTGCTTCTCAGCCATTTAAGATTCCTCTGTTCAGAATTCTCTGTTTAGCCCTGTACCCCATTTTTAATAGGATTATTAATTTCTCTGGAGTTTAACTTGAGTTCTTTGTATATTTTGGATGTTAGCCCTCTATCAACTGTAGGATTGGTAAAGATCTTTTCCCTATCTGTGAGTTGCCATTTTGTCTTATTGACAGTATAGATTTTAACTATTCAAAATTCTATATTCTTTGCTTTAGATTCATCTCACTTTTAATTCAAAAACAGTTCTATACTTCATCTATCATCTATAACCTTACACATCAAAAACCATGTCTACTTCTCTTTGAGATAGAATGGTAAATATCCTTAAGACTTGTTTCATGATCAGCTTCTCCAAAGGATAACCTTCCTTCTGGTAGCCATTGCTCTATGTTAACAGCATAGTTGGATTTTTTCCAGTCCATTAATTAATCTCACATTCTTATAATCTGTTACTATAGGAATTATTTTATAATATTTTATTATTTTATATATAGAGATTCATAAAATCTCTAGAAGTGTCATCACAACCTCTGACTTGATCCCTGTAATTATGAACCTGTTGTGTAGTGTGTTTCTGTGTTTAGGTTCATGTTCTCATGTTGCTCTTGAATTATTAAAATAAACAAGCTAATGAACAAAGAATAATTCTCAAATTCCACACCCCCTTAACATGACATTGTTACTGAAAAAGAAATACATAAAAAGGAAATTTCTTGGTTGTAAAATGCAAAAACAAAATTATTTTACATAATATGTTGACTCAAATAAACCCTAACAAGGGGAAGAAAAATTATCAGGGCATATGAAATCCTTCTAATTTTGAAAGAAATAAATATTCAGACTCTCCCTGAGTAATAGTGCATTCTTGAGACCTACTTAACACTGTAGCAATGAATGGCTTCACTGTATTTGAGATATGCACCTTACAGAATAGCTTGTGAAAATTAAAACAAAATTTCCTTGCAAGAGATATGTACCACAAAGCTTATATTACTACATGTGTACTTTTTCTTCCTGGAGTCTTAGTTATTTTTTAGCAGAGTTTATTCAAAACAATATTAATCTTTCAAACTATGTAATCCTCTGTTATTAAGGAAAATATATTCTGAAATATTAATTTGATATTGTATGTTATAAAGTACTTATTCTAAGATCCCACATTCAACTGTTAGATCTAAGACTGGTAGTGGATGTAGAGAAAATTTTAACAAAAGAAACAAAGTTCCATATATCTATTTTAACCAGTTTGAGTAAAAATGACTCAGAATTAAAAAAAAAAAGAACACATGATTTCTGTCAGACTGAACCTAGAGAACTATGCTTGCCGCACACGTACTTAATATGCCATATAGCAACATTCCAAGACCAAACGTGTATATGTTTTGTTCTAAGAATGTGAGTAGCCAAGGAAGTAAATACAAGTGTGTGTTTAGTAATCTTGTTGTAGATATGATATATTATCAATATTATTATTGTTGTTATTGTTATTATTATTATTTTGTATATGTGCATGTGTGTGCTATGTGTGTGATGACAGAGAGCAACTTGCAGTAAATTGGTATCTCCTTTTACCATGTGAGTCCAATGGATAGAATTGAAGACCAGACTTGGTGACAAGTGTCCTTTTCTCACTGAGCCCTCATACAGACCTTAGAGCATAAATTCTTAGTGAGTAAAGCAGTGGAATTACACTGGTCATTGAAAAACCCCTTTCAGATGTAAGCTATTGCACATATCAAGTATCCAAAAATATTAAAAGAGAGGCATGATACTTCTCATAAAATAGCGATAAAATACTATTAATGAAGCCACTACCCATTTATTTCAGTAAGCTTGAGTAAATCAAGCTTCTGCCCAGCTGTGTACAACTAGAGGAGAAAATATGCATCAATATCACCCAGCTACAAACTCTATCACCTACAACAGCAGCGTCTGAGCAAGTTATAGTGGGTTCACTGAGAATAACCACCTACTTTTTAATTGGATTTAAAGGTTATTCCATGAAATGAGACTCATAACTGGCACTGCTAGTTTGGCCAAAAATCTGAATTCATGGGCCTAGGGAAAAACTTACTGCTCTTATTCTGCTAAAAAGAAAAGATAAAAGTAAAATGACTTCCAATGACATATTTCTATGCCCACAGATCAGAACATCACTAAGCTTCTTCTTGCAGTAGATGACAATTAATAGATACCCAAAATTGAAGAATATTCAGTCAATGAAAGAAATTTTTTTCCTCAAAATTATGTTCTTAAACAATAAATAGTGTTATTTCCTTTATTTCTAGGATAACTTTCGTAAGTTTCTTCTCTTTACTTTTTGTATTTATGTCTTTTTAACATAAACTCTATTTTGATTATATTCTTTCCCTCCCCAATTCGGCCCAGATCTTTACTGACCAGCTCTCTCTTATCTGCCCCATTAGGGCAAGCTCTCCAACATTGCTCTGACAAGGTTAACCAATGCAATTAACATCAGGTGGTAGAGACAGAGCTCCTATACTCTTACCACCAGGGATAGTTCACCTGCACCCACCACACTGGGGCCACCTCCAAGGTGCTGCCCAGTGAAGGTCCAGGGCCCATTCACCCAAGTACTGTAGACTGTGAGGGCCAGGCCAGCTTGCTCACCCTTGAAGTTGGCTCACCCATGACGTCACCATCAAAGCCAGTTCCACTGTGTTGCCTGCATGGGATGCAGGACTTAAACTCCTGAGTGCTAAATTCACAAAGAGCCCAAGCCTAGCTCTCTTACTGTCATGCCCCACCTCCCCCAAGTCACACTCTCCTGACTACGACAAGTATCTATGGGGAGAGGAGAAGGCAGCACTTCTACACCCAACATATCTTACCGATGAGTGGCAGGGATAGCTCTCCTACATTCTCTAGCTTGGGATGGCTTAACTGCACCCTGTCCACTAGGGTTAGCCCTGTTGTATTGCCCAAGAAAAGTGCATGGCCGACTCTCCATAGGGCTTTATCCAGAGATGGACCATGCCAGCTTACCTGATCTCATGACCCCATAACCAGCTGACTGTGGCAAGTGGTAGGGTTGAAGGAAGGAGTGCTTCTTCCACACCCGTGCCCCCTCATGGTAAATATATGTTAGGTCAACTTGTCTATGCTCTCACCCTAAGGCTGGCTTAGTTGCCCCCTAACCACCAGGGTTGGTTCTGCTGTTCCGTCCAGGTGAGGTCTAGTAAATGTTCTCCCAAGCACTGCAGCTAATGAAGAGCAGCGATACCTCTCCTGAGCTCCTGATCCTTTTTAGCGGCTTTTTGACTACTGGACTTGGTGAACTGAGGGGATGCATCATCTATCTCTGCACCCAGGACAGTCCACTAGAGAGCAGTGGCATGGTCAGTTCACTCTCACACTCTTGGGGCCCACTCACCCACACCCTGATCATCAGTAGTGAACGATGGAAACAGCTTTCCAGCGGACCACATCCAATGAGGAGTAGAACCAGTTTTGCATAGCAACTAGACATCCAGATGGTCTCCACAAGCTGCACTGAACAGAGACATCCCCATCTTCTCTAATGGTAATATGGGTCACAGGCATTGACACTGACCTCTGCCACTGCCCAGCCACAGACTCAGATATGGTCCTCAGTGGCAGCTCTGAATGGGACATCATCATGGCTCTAAGTGGCAGGGCTATTCCATTCACAGCAGTCTATGCCTTTTTACCCTCAAGTCTTCAGTTCAGTCTTTCTCCGTAATAGTCAAGATGCTCTATTTCTATTTCCTTCCCATATGACTACTGATATAGTTAGACATTGTGGTGACTCCACCTGCAGGCTGGTCATGTAACTGGTTGGCCCCTGTGTGAAATCCTCCATCCAGGTTGTAAAGGATATCAACAAGCAAGTATTTATGGCTTGTCTATGCCATGCACTACAGGGCAGGTCTGTGGATTGCATGGGGGTCTCTGTTCATCTTCTTCCTTCAACCTTGTCCTGTATTGATTTGATTTGACTTAATTTGATGTGATTTATTTTTTTATAAATCCTCAGCATAAATCAGCTTTAGGCAACAATTCAGGTATCAAGAACAAACAAACACAATTTGCTCTGCCCTGACTGATACAAGATCAGCACCAGAGGTGTGTTCCTTTGCCCATTGCCAGGCGAGAAGAGAACCAATGATCTTTACAGACTAATTCATCAATATTTTTTCATTTCATGATTCTGCTTTGTTTATAAGAAATATCATTTTAATAAAATTGTACATAATTGTGAAACTTAATTTGGTACCAATAACATTACTAATACTTTGAAATACATTTATACCAGAGTGGCTATTATTGTTTGAGTGAATGAATATTCAAATCATGAATATTACTTATAGATAACCTTGAGAATGTGGTCAGTTCCAGCTTCTTAGTCAAACTTTCTAAATATAACATACGATAAAGGGTGACCTAGTGATATTAGAGAAAGTAGAAAGGGATGAGGAACAGCTAAATAGGAAGGAATATTGAATTAGAAGTGCTTGTCTTTTCTTTCAACAACTGATGATGAGAAAGAAATGATTCCTATATTTATCTGTCAATTGTAATGTGCAGAAATACACACTATAAGAATGATTGTCTCTAAGATATTTTTAATGCCAGTAGGCAATTTAGAAAAGAAACTGTTTCCCTGTGTAGTATATTTTTTTAATTATGTGAATAAGAGCAACATATATGTAAAAGATATATTGTAATTTAAACCAGATAAAACCAGCTCTTTCACAGATTTCCTACTAGGAAAAGTGGTGTCTTTGTTTAATGATACCTGAATATCAGATGATGCAAGGATTTAGCAGGTGGATAAGCAGATGGCAACTGGAATTCCCAGGCTTAGCTCTAACACTGCTTGTTACATCAAAACAAAGATAAAGCAAAAACACGTTTAAAAGGGAAGACTAAGCATATATCAGCTCTTATTATGGCGTCTAGTGAACTAAATCTTTCATACCACAGTGTTTATCTGGAGGAAATTAAAGCATCCACTAAAGACATTGATAAATATTTCTATCAATTTCCTCAGAATGAAAAACACAATGTTTTTTTTGAAGTATGAGCTATAGCATAATTATTCAAAATGAGCAGTAATTAACTGAACTAAATCAAGGAACAGGAGGGTTTGCAAATTTACCCTGTGGTTTAACAGCTGTGCTTTTCACTGTCTGTGCTGGGAATTTATCCTCATGCTTTGTGATCTCAAGAGGTGGTAGAAAATTTAAGTGTGTTTGAGCAGCATGTTAAGTATGAATAAAATCCCAAATTTTGTCACTCTATATCATCTGGCAAGGAGAGATTTTATTTTTCTAAAGTCACTTTTAAACAGTTTAGCAAACCTTTACTGGCCACCTACTTATGATCAGAAATATGTGAAAAGTGTGGGTATACGGATTTAAATATGTCATTTAGGGTGAAAATGGAACTAAAATGGAGACAAAAAATGGAGACATATTGATGGATTGTTGAGATCCATGTATTTGTCATGTGTTACTGGAGCATTCAGCAAAATTTATCTGCAGAGTTTCATTGAGAAAAGTCTGAAAGCAAAAACTGAGTGTGTTCTCTGTGCTTTGTACATGAACCCTGTAAGTCTCCCTTGACCACTAGAAAGGCTTGTACCATGGCATGACAATTCTGAGCAGATATTCTGTTGTTTATATTTCTGTGATACTAGGATTTTGAGACTTATCCACAAAAGTATATATCAAAGACCATATCACGGTCACAGTAGTGATTTTCCAGATAATTTACCTGTCATATGCTGGAACTAGCTCTTAGATTTTTTACTGGTAAACACAACTCTGTTATCTTCTGAAGATAGTGACCAAAATGCTGCTTAACACAATGAAAACAGTCATTTTTCTAAAAGAGATCTTAAGTCCCAATTTGTTTACTACCAACCAACAGATATATTTTGCATTATGTTATAATGTTTGAAAGTGTACTGTTGATAATTTAAATACAAAATGAAGTTTATCAGCACACACTACATTAAAAAACTCTCACTAAGATTTTGGAGGCATAAATGTAACAGTATGCAAATCTCATTGTCTCATGTGTAGTCTAGTATTCTAAAGTTCCTAGCTATAAGTTCATTTAACTAGATAAATAACTGTAGTCATTGTAGCATTGAAGGTAATCCTAGAGGTGGCCTGTTCTAGCTGCCTCAAGAGGCATTAATCCTGGTATTTTTGAGGTTTAGGTGTATGGCTCGTGTACATTTTGTGCCATTCAGTTCCTGAGTACCCAAGGTACTCCCTCATTCAGTGACACATAAAGGCCACCTGTGTGACTCTGTATTCCATAGACTTCAGTTAAGCATGCAGAACTTCACTGAACATTCATCATTAGAAATTGGTCTTATATATCCTGTGTGGTTAGAAAACAAGCATCATAATCCGGTATGATAAATGTGTAAAAAGTTTGACTGCACTCATTGATAAGTGGCTATTAGCCCAAATACTTGAATTACCCTAGATGCACAGAACAGATGAAACTCAAGAAGGACGACCAAAATGCAAATGCTTAACTCCTTTTTTAAAAGGGGAACAAGAATACCCTTGGCAGGGAAGAGAGAGGCAAAGATTAAAACAGACACAGAAGGAACACCCATTCAGAGCCTGCCCCACATGTGGCCCATACATATACAGCCACCCAATTAGATAAGATGGATGAAGCAAAGAAGTGCAGGCCGGCAGGAACCAGATGTATATCTCTCCTGAGAGACACAGCCAGAATACAGCAAATACAGAGGCAAATGCCAGCAGCAAACCACTGAACTGAGAACAGGATCCCCGTTGAAGGAATCAGAGAAAGGACTGGAAGAGCTTAAAGGAGCTCGAGACCTCATATGAACAACAATGCCAAGCAACCAGAGCTTCCAGGGACTAAGCCACTACCTAAAGACTATACATGGACTGACCCTGGACTCTGACCCCATAGGTAGCAATGAATACCCTAGTAAGAGCACCAGTGGAAGGGGAAGCCCTGGGTCCTGCTAAGACTGAGAACTAGTCTATGGGGGGAGGGCGGCAATGGGGGGAGGTTTGGGAGGGGAACACCCATCTAGAAGGGGAGGAGGAGGGGTTAGGGGGATGTTGGCCCGGAAACCAGGAAGGGAAATAACAATCAAAATGTAAATAAGAAATACTCAAGTTAATAAAGATGGGAAAAAAGGTTTGACTGCTTAGTACAAACTTGTCTATGTCTTGCTGAGATGTTCCCGACACACACGATATAGCCTAGATCATTCCAATTAACTGTTTCAGAAGACCTTAATTTGGTAAGTAAGCACTGATGTTTACATATCATCATGCAGATGATCACTGGATGTGTACTCAATAAGAATTTTTATAAATCACCTTCACATCTGGAAATGGATTTTATGGTAGACAGCCAGCCTAGCAAGCTTGAAGCTGTAGATTCTATCTCATCATAGAAAAAAAAAGGAAAAAAATGAAAAGATTCATAGAATCTAGAGAAACATTAAAATATTTTCATATATTTTAAAAACTATAAGGTACTATCTTAAAAGTATCACAGTCAGTATGTATTTCATTATGCAATGTCTTGACTAACTTATTCAACTTCCATAGCACTGAAATAGTTACTATTAATCCTATTTCTGTATTTTTAAAATTGTATTCTATGGTGCATTTTACACATAGTAGCTTAAGCTTATGAGAAATCAAGAGGTTTGACAAATGTGAAAAGACACTGTTTACGCAGGGACTTGACCTTATCAGGGAGAGGTTTGTGTGGAATGAAGACTCAGCCAGGAGAGCAGGTGACCATACAAACAAACTGTGTATCAAATTTGTTCAGATCATCTATGTGGCATTCTTTTATACAGATATTGAAAATCAGGCTGGACAAGGGCAAAAGCTAAATATAGTAGCTTGCCACACACACACACACACACACACACACACACACAGACAACCCCCCCACACACAAGGACAACCATACACACACACACACACACAGACAGCCACACACACAGAGACAGACACACACACACACACACACACACACACACACACACACACTCTCCCAGTGTAGCAACAGAGCTCACAGAATTCTGAGTTTATTAGACTAACAGACCTTCACAAGATGTATAGAATCTATAATTCAGAAAGGAGACAAAGGGAAATCATAATTTTCTACCTTTATCTATAAAACAACTATCTCAGTCCTCTAAAAACCTGACCAATACATGCATCAGTGTACTTCAAATCTACAATGACAGAGGCGATAATATGCTTGAGTTGTAGCAAGAAGTCTCACAATAATGACAATGCTGCAATTGCAGGCAAAACCACAGAGAAATCCACTCTAATGCAATATATTTGCTTGACCAGCTCAGGCACACTAATGTTCCCAACCATTGTGAACAATGGGAAGTGAGAAATAGTCTTCATCACTGAGACAACTCCAAAGTCTGTATTTAATATAAATAAAAGATTTGTTTCGTTTTCTTAAGTGTATGGACAATGCATGTAGATGCTACACAAGTATATAAACAAACCTAATTTATATCTGTCTTATATTCTAAGTATTTTAATAAAATATATTATGCTAGTTAATAATAGAATGTAAAAGAAAGCTCTGTTTTCTTGAGGATTAGGTGCATCTTCTCCCTCAAGAGATAGGAGGCCCCAGGGAGTTTATGGAGGTCTGATGGGGACATCCTCATGAAGATAGGTGTTTAGGGAGAGGTATGGGGTGGAGAACAGTCAGAGTGTGGACTACAAGTGGGATAAAATCTGGAGTGTAAAAAGAAAAGAGAGGGACTAAATAATTTTTAAAAAGAGATGAAAAAAGCAAAGCATAGCAAAGCTGTGATTTCAGTCAGAACAATCTTGCCTCTTGTACCAGAATGCATATTTTACTTGCATGTTAGTATTGTAGAATACCAGTTGTGCAACCAAGTAAGATTTTTTGATGAAAATTAACCCTACCACTCTAACATCTTTCATTATGAAGACCAGACATAAAGGAGAATTGTTCACCTCTGTCCTAGTTTTATTTCTCTATGTCATGATGTCTTGGGCTACATGGTATTATTAATATGCAAAACCAAGAAGGTCCTTGTGGTAGGATATATGTGTGAGGTACTCAGTGAGCTAACTTATTAATAGGTGACATCATGTATTTTAATGAATTGGGACAGGGAATTGAATGTGGTGGTTTGAATATGAATGACACTATTAGGAGGTATGGCCTTGTTGGAGTAGGTGTGTCATTGTGGGGGTGGGCTTGGAGGTCTCCCCCTATGCTCTGGCTCTGTACAGTGCAAAACAGACCCTCTTCCTGGATGCCTGCAGAAGATGGTTTCATTTCTGGTGCCTTTGGATCAAGATGTAGAACTCCCAGCTCTTCCAGTACTGTGTCTGCCTGGACACTGCCATGATTTCTGCCATGATCATAATGGACTGAATCTCTGAAACTGTAAGCAGCCCCAATTAATTTTTTTATGAGTTATCTTGGTCATACTGTCCCTTCACGGCAATGAACCCTGACTAGGGTACCCTGTGTGTTTGTTTTTAAAGACAGGATCTACATAGCACGGGCTGGTCTCAAATTCAAGATCTTCCTGCACCAGCTTCCTCAGTGCTGAGCTCACAGATATGGGCTGCTAAGCTAAGTCCAGCCATATTTTATGCCAGGAAATGTTTCCAAATAAAGTCTTCATGTTGGTTAATTAAAAAAATGAATTAGGACTTTTCCTTAGTAATATCTGCATTCTATGAATAGATTCACCCATTTACACAGGGGAATTTCAACTGAAACTCACATTTTAAAAATCATATAACTTTAATGAACATACACATTATATTGCTTCTGTTATGGCTATTTAATGAATCCCAACTTTTCTTTGATCTACACTCTAGTACTTCTTCATTTGTAACTATATGTGACTTCTTTAAATAACTTTTGAGAATTCATTGCTTGTTTTATAATATTCTTAGGACTTGTTTACGTTAGAATAAAAAGTAAGAGACTTATCATGACATTTTTTTGGATACTTTTACGTTTCAAATGTTATCCCATTTCCTGGTTATCCCTCCTGAAACCCCCATCCCATCCTCCCTTCTCCTGCTTCTATGAGGGTACTTCCCCATCCACTTACTAACCTCTGCATTTCCACCCTGGCATTCCTCTACATTGCAGCATTGAGCCTTCCCAGGACCAAGGGTCTCTCATCCCATTGAGTCCAACAAGGCCATCCTTTGATACATATAGGGCTAGAGTTATGGGTCCCTGGTTGTATAATCTTTGGTTGGTGGTTTACTCCATGGGTGCTCTTGGGGGTCTGGTTGGTTGATATTGTTGTTCTTTCTAAGGGTTGCAAGCCCATTCCCTTCAGCTCCCTAAGTCCTTTCTCTAACTTCACCATTGGGGACCCCATGCTCAATCGAATGGTTGGTTGAGAGCATCTGCCTCTGTATTTGTCAGACTCTGGCATTGACTCTCAGGAGACATCAATATCAAGCTCCTATCAGCAAGCACTATTTGACATCCACAATAATGTCTGGGTTTGATGACTGCATGTGGAATGGATCCCCATGTGTGACAGTCTCTGGATGACCATTTTCTTCAGTCACTGCTGAACACTTTTACTCCTTATTTCCTCCCTTTGAGCAGTTTGTTTTCCCTTCTAAGAAGGATGAAAGTATCCAGTTTGGTCCTCCTTCTTCTTGAGCTTCATGTGGTCTATGAATTGAACCTTGGGTATTCTGAGCTTGTGGGCCTATATCCATTTATCAGTGTGTTCAAATGTATGTTCTTTTGTTACTGGGTTACCTTTCTCTGGATGATATTTCCTAATTCCATTCATTTGCCTAAGAATTTCATGAAGTCAATGTTTATAATAGGCGAGGAGTACTCCATTTTGCAAACGTGACAAATTTTTTGTATCCATTTGGAGGACATCCTGTTGGAGGACATCAAGGTTCTTTCCTGATTCTATTATAAATAGGGCTGCCATGAACATAGTGGAGCATGTGTCCTTGTTTTATCTTGGAGTATCTTTTGGTTTATGCTCAGGAAAGGTGTAGCTAGGTCCTCAGGTAATACTGAACCACCAGAATGATTTCCACAGTGGTTGGGCCAGTGTGCAATCACACCAACAATGGAGGAATGTTTCTTTTTCTCCACAACCTTGCCAGCATCTGCTGTAACCTGAGTTTTTGATCTTAGTCATTCTGACTGGTATGAGGTAGAATTTCAGGGACATCTTATTTGCATTTTCCTGATGACTAAGGACGTTAAACATTTCTTTAGGAGCCATTCAGTATTCCTAAGTTGAGAATTATTTGCTTAGCTCTGCAGCCTTTTTTTGAATATGGTTATTATGTTCTCTAGAGTTGAACGTCATGAGTTCTTTGTATATATTGAATATTAGTCTTCTATCAGACGTAGGATTTGTAAAGACCTTTTCCCAATCTGTTGGTTGCCGTTTTGTCTATTGACAGGGTCCTTTTCATTACAGAAGCTATGTAGTTTGGTGAGGTCCCATTTTTCTATACTTGATTTTAGAGCATAAGCCATTGGTGTTTTGTTCAGCAAAATTTCCCCTATGCCCATGTTTTTTAGGCTTTTCTTCACTTTCTCCTCTGTTAGTTTTTGTGTATCTGGTTTTATGTGCAGGTCCTTGATCTGCTTGAACTTGTGTTTTGTACAAGCAGATCAGAATGGATAGATTTACATTCTTCTACATGCTGACCTCTAGTTGAACCAGGACCATTTGTTGAAAATGCTGTTTTTTCCCCTCACTGTGTGATTTTTAGCTCCTTTGTCAAAGATCAGGTGACTATAGGTGTGTGGGTTCATTTATGTGTCTTTAGTTCTCTTCCATTGATCTCCCTGCTTGTCTCTCTACCAATACCATACAGTTTTTTTTTAAAATCACTATTGGTGTATAATGAAGCTTGGGGTTAAGGATGGTGATTCCCCCAGAAGTTCTTTTATTGTTTAGGATAGTTTTTGCTATGCTGAGTTTTTGTAATTCCAAATAAATTTTCAAATTGCTCTTTATATCTCTATGAAGAGTTGAGATGGAATTTTGCTGGGGACTGAATTGAGTCTATAGATTGCTTTAGGCAAGATGGCAATTTCTACAATATTAATCCTGCCAATCCATGAGCATCGGAGATCTTTCCATCTTCTGAGGTCTTCTTTGATTTCTTTCTTCAGAGGTTTGTTCTTGTCCTACAGATCTTTCACATGTTTGGTTAGTCACACCAAAATATTTTGCATTATTTGTGACTATTGTGAGGGGTGTTGTTTCTCTAATTTTCTTCTCAGCCTGTTTATCCTTTGAGTAGAGGAAGGCTAGTGATTTGTTTGAGATACTTTTATATCTAGTAACTTTGCAAGTTATGAGGTTTAGGAGTTCTTTCGTGGAATTTTGGGAGTCAATTTAGTATACTCTCATATCACCTGCAAATAGTGATATTTTTACTTCTTCCTTTCCAATTTATAACCATTTGATCTTTTATTGTCGAATTGTTCTGGTTAAGATTTTGAGTACTATATTGAATAGGTAGGGAAAGAGTGGACAGCCTTCTCTAGTTCCTGATTTTAGTGAGATTGCTTCAAGTTTCTTTGTATTTTTATTGATGTTGGGTACTGGTTTGCTGAATATTGCTACTATATACCTACTATGTTAAGGTATGGATCTTGAAGTCCTGATTTGTCCTAGATTTATCATGAAGGAGTGTTAAATTTTGTGAAATCCTTTCTCAGCACCCAATGAAATGATCAATATGGGTTTTTTCCTTGAGTTAGTTTATATAGTAGATTACATGGATGGGTTTCTGAATATTGAACCAACCTTGCATCCCTGGTACGAAACCTACTTGATTATGGTGAATGATCATTTTGATTTCTTCTTGGATTCTGTTTGTGAGACTTTTATTGAGTATTTTTGCATCGATATTCGTAAGTGAAATTGGTCTGAAGTTCTCTTTCTTCTTTGGGTCTTTGTTTGGTGGCTTCATAGAAAGAATTGGGTAGTGTTCCTTCACTCTCTATTTTGTGGAATCATTTGAAGACTGTTGGTGTTAGGTCTTCTTTGAAAACATAAGAGAATTCTGTACTAAATCATCTGGTCCTGACTTTTTTTGGTTGGGAGGCTTCTGTTGACTGGTTCTATTTCTTTAGGGTTTATGCAACTTTTTAGATGGTTCATCTGATCCTGATTTAACTTGGGTACCTGGTATCTAGCTATAAAGTTGCCTACTTCATCCATATTTTCCAGTATTGTTATAGGTTTCTGTAGTAGGATCTGACAATTTTTTGAAGTTTGTCCTGTTTCTGTTATTATGTCTATCCCTTTTTTGTTTCTGATTTTACTAATTTGGACACTGTGCCCTCTGGTTAATTTGGCTAAGGTCTTCTCTAGGTTGTTGATTTTTCTTGAAGAATTAGCTCCTGGTTTTGTTGACTTTTTTTTCAATCCCAGAATTTGATTATTTCCTGCCTTCTACTCCTCTTGGGTATATTTGCTTCTTCTTGTTTTAGAGCTTTCAGATATGCTATCAAGCTAGTAGTGTGTGCTTTCCCCAGTTTCCTTTTGGAGGCACTCAGATCTATGAGTTTTCCTCTTATTACTGTATCCCATAAGTTTGGGTATGTTGTGCCCTCATTTTCATTAACTTCTAAAAGCACTTTAATTTCTTTCTTTATTTCTTCCTTGACCAAGTTATCATTGAATAGAGCATCCAATGTATATGAGTGCCTTCTGTTGTATTTGTTGTTATTGAAGACCATCCTGAATCTGTGGTGGACAAATAGGATGCACAGGATTATTTCAATCTTCTTGTATATGTTGAGTCATCTTTTGTAACTGATTATATGGTCAGTTTTGGAGAAGGTACCATGAGGTGCTGAGATGAAGCTGTAATTTTTTTATTTTAGGATGAAATGTTCTATAGCTGTCTGTTTCATAACTTCTGTTTCATTTACTATGTCTCTGTTTAATTCCTGTTTCCATGATCTGTCCATTAAGGGGAGAGGGGTATTCAAGTTTTCCCATGTTATTGTGAAGTGCCATGTGTGCTTTGAGCTTTAGTAAAAGTTCTATTATGAATATTGTTGCCCTGGCCTTTGGAGCATAGATATTCAGAACTGAGCTTTCATCTTGGTGGATTTTCCTTTGATGAGTATGAAGTGTACGTCCTTATCATTTTTGGTCACTTTTGGTTGACAGTCTATTTTATTTGATAATGGAATGGCTATTCCAGCTTGTTTCTTGGAATCATTTGCTTGGAAATTATTCTTAAATCCTTTTGCTCTCAGGTAGTGTCTATCTTTGTCATCGATTTGTGTTTTCTGTAGGCAGCAATATGCTAGGTGCTCTTTACCTATCTACTCAGTTAGTTTATGTCTATTTGGTAATTGAATCCATGGATGTTAAGAGATATTAAGGAAATGTGATTGTTGCTTCCTGTTATTTTTGTTGCTGGAGGTGGAATTATGGTTCTGTGGCTTTCTTCTTTTGGGTTGTTGAAAAAAGATTTCTTTCTCGCTTTTTCTAGGCTATAGTTTCCCTCCTCATGTTGGAGTTTTCCATCTAGTATCCTGGATTTTTGGAAAGATATTGTGTCAATTTCAATTTGTCATGGAATATCTTGATTTTTCCATCTATGTTAACTGAAAGCTTGCTAGGCATAGTAGCCTGGGCTTGCATTTGTATTCTCTTAGGGTTTATATGACATCTGCCAAGGATTTTATGGCTTTCACAGTCCCTGGTGAGAATTCTGGTGTAATTCTGATAGGTCTGCCTTTACATGTTACTTGACCTTTTTACCTTATGACTTTTACTATTCTATCTTTGTTTTGTACATTTGGTGCTTTGATTATTTTTTTTTATTAACTTGAGTATTTCTTATATACATTTCGAGTGTTATTCCCTTTCCCGGTTTCCGGGCAAACATCCCCCTCCCCCCTCCCCTTCATTATGGGTGATCCCCTCCCAACCCTCCCCCCATTGCCGCCCTCCCCCCAACAGTCTAGTTCAGTGGGGGTTCAGTCTTAGCAGGACCCAGGGCTTCCCCTTCCACTGGTGCTCTTACTAGGATATTCATTGCTACCTATGAGGTCAGAGTCCAGGGTCAGTCCATGTATAGTCTTTAGGTAGTGGCTTAGTCCGTGGAAGCTCTGGTTGCTTGGCATTGTTGTACATATGGGGTCTCGAGACCCTTCAAGCTCTTCCAGTTCTTTCTCTGATTCCTTCAACGGGAGTCCTATTCTCAGTTCAGTGGTTTGCTGCTGGCATTCGCCTCTGTATTTGCTGTATTCTGGCTGTGTCTTTCAGGAGCGCTCTACATCCGGCTCCTGTCGGTCTGCACTTCTTTGCTTCATCCATCTTGTCTAATTGGATGGCTGTATATGCATGGGCCATATGTGGGGCAGGCTCTGAATGGGTGTTCCTTCAGTCTCTGTTTTAATCTTTGCCTCTCTCTTCCCTGCCAAGGGTATTCTTGTTCCCCTTTTAAAGAAGGAGTGAAGCATTCACATTTTGATCATCCATCTTGAGTTTCATTTGTTCTAGGCATCTAGGGTAATTCAAGCATTTGGGCTAATAGCCACTTATCAATGAGTGAATACCATGTCCGTTTTTCTGTGATTGGGTTAGCTCACTCAGGATGATATTTTCCATTTCCAAACATTTGCCCACGAATTTCATGAAGTCATTGTTTTTGATAGCTGAGTAATATTCCATTGTGTAGATGTACCACATTTTCTGTATCCATTCCTCTGTTGAAGGGCATATGGGTTCTTTCCAGCTTCTGGCTATTATAAATAAGGCTGCAATGAACATAGTGGAGCAGGCGTCTTTTATATATGTTGGGGCATCTTTTGGGTATATGCCCAAGAGAGGTATAGCTGGATCCTCAGGCAGTTCAATGTCCAATTTTCTGAGGAACCTCCAGACTGATTTCCAGAATGGTTGTACCAGTCTGCAACCCCACCAACAATGGAGGAGTGTTCCTCTTTCTCCGCATCCTCGCCAGCATTTGCTGTCACCTGAGTTTTTGATCTTAGCCATTCTCACTGGTGTGAGGTGAAATCTCAGGGTTGTTTTGATTTGCATTTTCCTTATGACTAAAGATGTTGAACATTTCTTTAGGTGTTTCTCAGCCATTCGGCATTCCTCAGCTGTGAATTCTTTGTTTAGCTCTGAACCCCATTTTTAATAGGGTTATTTGTCTCCCTGCGGTCTAACTTCTTGAGTTCTTTGTATATTTTGGATAAAAGGCCTCTATTTGTTGTAGGATTGGTTAAGATCTTTTCCCAATCTGTTGGTTGCGGTTTTGTCCTTACCACAGTGTCCTTTGCCTTACAGAAGCTTTGCAGTTTTATGAGATCCCATGTGTCGATTCTTGATCTTAGAGCATAAGCCATTGGTGTTTTGTTCAGGAAATTTTTTCCAGTGCCCATGTGTTCCAGATGCTTCCCTAGTTTTTCTTCTATTAGTTTGAGTGTGTCTGGTTTGATATGGAGGTCCTTGATCCACTTGGACTTAAGTTTTGTACAGGGTGATAAGCATGGATCGATCTGCATTCTTCTACATGTTGACCTCCAGTTGAACCAGCACCATTTGCTGAAAATGCTATCTTTTTTCCATTGGATGGTTTTGGCTCCTTTGTCAAAAATCAAGTGACCATAGGTGTGTGGGTTCATTTCTGGGTCTTCAATTCTATTCCATTGATCTATCTGTCTGTTCCGTACCAATTCTATGCAGTGTTTATCACTTTGCTCTGAAATACTGCTTGAGTTCAGGGATAGTGATTCCCCCTGAAGTCCTTTCATTGTTGAGGATAGTTTTAGCTATCCTGGATTTTTTGTTATTCCAAATGAATTTGCAAATTGTTCTGTCTAACTCTTTGAAGAATTGGATTGGTATTTTGATGGGGATTGCATTGAATCTGTAGATCGCTTTTGGTAAAATGGCCATTTTTACTATATTAATCCTGCCAATCCATGAGCATGGGAGATCTTTCCATCTTCTGAGGTCTTCTTCAATTTCTTTCTTCAGTGTCTTGAAGTTCTTATTGTACAGATCTTTTACTTGCTTGGTTAAAGTCACACCGAGTTACTTTATATTATTTGGGTCTATTATGAAGGATGTCTTTTCCCTAATTTCTTTCTCGGCTTATTTCTCTTTTGTGTAGAGGAAGGCTACTGATTTATTTGAGTTAATTTTATACCCAGCCACTTTGCTGAAGTAGTTTATCAGTTTTAGTAGTTCTCTGGTGGAACTTTTGGGATCACTTAAATATACTATCATATCATCTGCAAATAGTGATATTTTGACTTCTTCTTTTCCGATCTGTATCCCCTTGACCTCCTTTTGTTGTCTGATTGCTCTGGCTAGAACTTCAAGAACTATATTGAATAAGTAGGGAGAGAGTGGGCAGCCTTGTCTAGTCCCTGATTTTAGTGGGATTGCTTCAAGTTTCTCTCCATTTAGTTTAATGTTAGCAACTGGTTTGCTGTATATGGCTTTTACTATGTTTAGGTATGGGCCTTGATTTCCTATTCTTTCCAGGATTTTTATCATGAAGGAGTGTTGAATTTTGTCAAATGCTTTCTCAGCATCTAATGAAATGATCATGTGGTTTTGTTCTTACAGTTTGTTTATATAATGGATCACATTGATGGTTTTCCATATATTAAACCATCCCTGCATGACTGTGATGAAGCCTACTTGATCATGGTGGATGATTGTTTTGATGTGCTCTTGGATTCGGTTTGCCAGAATTTTATTGAGTATTTTTGCGTCGATATTCATAAGGGAAATTGGTCTGAAGTTCTCTTTCTTTGTTGGGTCTTTGTGTGGTTTAGGTATAAGAGTAATTGTGGCTTCATAGAAGGAATTCGGTAGTGCTCCATCTGTTTCAATTTTGTGGAATAGTTTGGATAATATTGGTATGAGGTCTTCTATGAAGGTCTGATAGAATTCTGCACTAAACCTGTCTGGACCTAGGCTCTTTTTGGTTGGGAGACCTTTAATGACTGCTTCTATTTCCTTAGGAGTTATGGGGTTGTTTAACTGGTTTATCTGTTCCTGATTTAACTTCGGTACCTGGTATCTGTCTAGGAAATTGTCCATTTCCTGCAGATTTACAAGTTTTGTTGAATATAGGCTTTTATAGTAAGATCTGATGATTTTTTGAATTTCTTCTGAATCTGTAGTTATGCCTTCCTTTTCATTTCTGATTTTGTTAATTTGGACACACTCTCTGTTTCCTCTCGTTAGTCTGACTAAGGCTTTATCTATCTTGTTGATTTTCTCAAAGAACCAACTTTTGGTTCTGTTGATTCTTTCTATGGTCCTTTTTGTTTCTACTTGGTTGATTTCAGCTCTGAGTTTGATTATTTCCAGCCTTCTACTCCTCCTGGGTGTATTTGCTTGTTTTTGTTCTAGAGCTTTTAAATGTGCTGTCAAGCTGCTGACATATACTCTTTCCTGTTTCTTTCTGCAGGCACTCAGCGCTATGGCTTTTCCTCTTAGCACAGCTTTCATTGTGTCCCATAAGTTTGGGTATGTTGTACCTTCATTTTCATTAAATTCTAAAAATTCTTTAATTTCTTTCTTTATTTCTTCCTTGACCAGGTTATAATTGAGTAGAGCATTGTTCAATTTACACGTGCATGTGGGCATTCTTCCCTTATTGTTATTGAAGACCAGTTTTAGGCCGTGGTGGTCCGATAGCACGCATGGGATTATTTCTATCTTTCTGTACCAGTAGAGGCCCGTTTTTTGACCAATTATATGGTCAATTTTGGAGAAAGTACCATGAGGAGCTGAGGAGAAGGTATATCCTTTTGCTTTAGGATAGAATGTTCTATAAATATCTGTTAATTCCATTTGGCTCATGACTTCTCTTAGTCTGTCTACATCTCTGTTCAATTTCTGTTTCCATGATCTGTCCATTGATGAGAGTGGGGTGTTGAAATCTCCTACTATTATTGTGTGAGGTGCAATGTGTGTTTTGAGCTTTAGTAAGGTTTCTTTTACGTATATAGGTGTCCTTGTCTTTGGGGCATAGATATGTAGGATTGAGAGTTGATCTTGGTGGATTTTTCCTTTGATGAATATGAAGTGTCCTTCCTTATCTTTTTTGATGACTTTTAGTTGAAAATTGATTTTATTTGATATTAGAATGGCTACTCCATCTTGCTTCTTCTGACCATTTGCTTGGAAAGTTGTTTTCCAGCCTTTCACTCTGAGGTAGTGTCTATCTTTGTCTCTTAGGTGTGTTTCCTGTAGGCAGCAGAATGCAGGGTCCTCGTTGCGCATCCAGTTTGTTAATCTATGTCTTTTTATTGGGGAGTTGAGGCCATTTATGTTGAGAGATATTAAGGAATAGTGATTATTGCTTCCCGTTATATTCATATTTGGATGTGAGGTTATGTTTGTGTGCTTTCATTCTCTTTGTTTTGTTGCCAAGACGATTAGTTTCTTGCTTCTTCTAGGTTATAGCTTGCCTTCTTATGTTGGGCTTTACCATTTATTATCCTTTGTAGTGCTGGATTTGTAGAAAGATATTGTGTAAATTTGGTTTTGTCATGGAATATCTTGGTTTCTCCATCTATGTTAATTGAGAGTTTTGCAGGATACAGTAACCTGGGCTGGCATTTGTGTTCTCTTAGGGTCTGTATGACATCAGTCCAGGATCTTCTGGCCTTCATAGTTTCTGGCGAGAAGTCTGGTGTGATTCTGATAGGTCTGCCTTTATATGTTACTTGACCTTTTTCCCTTACTGCTTTTAATATTCTTTCTTTATTTTGTGCGTTTGGTGTTTTGACTATTATGTGACGGGAGGTGTTTCTTTTCTGTTCCAATCTATTTGGAGTTCTGTAGGCTTCTTGTATGCCTATGGGTATCTCTTTTTTCTTTTCTTTTTTTTTTTTTCCGGAGCTGGGGACCGAACCCAGGACCTTGCGCTTGCTAGGCAAGCGCTCTACCACTGAACTAAATCCCCAACCCCGGGTATCTCTTTTTTTAGGTTAGGGAAGTTTTCTTCTATGATTTTGTTGAAGATGTTTACTGATCCTTTGAGCTGGGAGTCTTCACTCTCTTCTATACCTTTTATCCTTGGGTTTGATCTTCTCATTGACTCCTGGATTTACTGTATGTTTTGGACCAATAGCTTTTTCTGCTTTATATTATCTTTGACAGTTGAGTCAATGATTTCTATGGAATGTTCTGCTCCTGAGATTCTCTCTTCCATCTCTTGTATTCTGTTGGTGAAGCTCGTATCTACAGCTCCTTGTCTCTTCTTTTGGATTTCTATATCCAGGGTTGTTTCCATGTGTTCTTTCTTGATTGCTTGTATTTCCATTTTAATTCCTTCAACTGTTTGATTGGGTTTTCCTGGAATTCTTGCTGGGATTTTTGTGACTCCTCTCTCTGGGCTTCTACTTGTTTATTTATGATTTCCTGGAATTCTTTCAGGGATTTTTGCGGTTCCTCTCTGTAGGCTTCTACTTGTTCTCTAAAGGAGTTCTTCATGTCTTTCTTGAAGTCCTCCAGCATCATGATCAAATATGATTTTGAAACTAGATCTTGCTTTTCTGGTGTGTTTGGATATTCCATGTTTGTTTTGATGGGAGAATTGGGCTCCGATGGTGCCATGTAGTCTTGGTTTCTTTTTGCTTGGGTTCCTGAGCTTGCCTCTCGCCATCTGATTATCTCTAGTGTTACTTTGTTCTGCTATTTCTGACAGTGGCTAGACTGTCCTACAAGCCTGTGTGTCAGGAGTGCTGTAGACCTGTTTTCCTCTCTTTCAGTCAGTTATGGGGACAGAGTGTTCTGCTTTCGGGCGTGTAGTTTTTCCTCTCTACAAGTCTTCAGCTGTTCCTATGGGCCTGTGTCTTGAGTTCACCAGGCAGGTCACTTGCAGCAGAAAAGTTGGTCTTACCTGTGGTCCCGAGGCTCAAGTTCGCTTGCGGGGTGCTGCCCTCGAGCTCTCTGTGATGGCAGCAACCAGGAAGATCTGCGCAGCCGTTTCTGGGAGCTTCAGTGCACCAGGGTTCCAGATGGCATTTGGTGTTTTCCTCTGGCGTCCGAGATGTGTGCAGAGTGCAGTCTCTTCTGGTTTCCCAGGCATGTCTGCCTCTCTGAAGGTTTAGCTCTCCCTCCCACGGGATTTGGGTGCAGAGAACTGTTTATCCGGTCTGTTTCCTTCAGGTTCCGGCAGTGTCTCAGGCGCAGGGGTCCTGCTGCTCCTGGGCCCTCCCCCACGGGAACCCAGAGGCCTTATACAGTTTCTTCTTGGGCCAGGGATGTGGGCAGGGGTGGGCAGTGTTGGTGGCCTCTTCTGCTCTGGTGGTGTTTTGATTATTATGTGATGGAAGAAATTTCTTTTCTGGTTCAGTCTATTTGGAGTTCTGTAGGCTTCATGTATGTTTATAGGCATCTGAGTTGAACAAGTCAGCCATATTTCAGAAAAGAACTAGAAATGTTAAGCTTATTTAGCAGTATCTTCCAAGGTGACAATCATATCAAATTAATAAATGTTACTTTATATATTATGATGTCCAGAAAGTACTCTTTACCTTATTAGGGCTTAGTCAGAATGGGACATGAAGAATCTAAGTTGGGAAATTACTAAAACCTAGCTAACTGGAACAAAGCCAAGTACTAAGTTTGAATTTACTAAAGGCTAACATGTAGTCAGTAAAGGACAATAGGATATTTCTAAAATGTTTTACATATAAACCTTTCCCAGACTTGCTCAAAGGAGCTTTATTTAATTTTGCTAAATAAGAAACAATAAAAATGTCTTATAGTATGTGACTAGCTAAAAGGTAGTATATTGATAAAGTAAAATACTTTTCAAAACCAGAAATAGTCCAAAAGCTCAGTTAGTACATTGTGGGTTGATTTAATCATGAACTTTCCTAGAACTATGGATTAGATCTTTGCTCCGATTTTGGCAGGCACTATAGTCTATCTGCTTGGTTTTAGATTAAAAAGGTGCTTCTAAAATAGTATTAGTCATGCTGAGGACTGAGATCCGATTGCATCAATGGGTGGAAACTTTTAAATATTCAGAAAATTTATCTATTATTTAGTCTTCAAATTGTTCCAAAAATCAATCCCCTTATGCCTTTTCAGCTTTTTGAAACACTCCAAAATCACAAGAAACTCTACAGAGCTAACTTCTTTACCAGCTTTGTTACACTGCCCCCACAGAATCGCAATCTTCATAAGACCATGCTCAGACTTCAGTATTCCTAATGTACTATTGACTTGTGAATTCTATGTTTTATTTCTGCCATTTTCATTTTACTTTTTCTTACACATTCATTCTACTTCCATGGAAATACCCAAAAAAATTCCTGTAAATTTTCTAGCATTTTTGTTAGATCCTTTCATATAGTTTCAATGTTTTGTTTGTTTGTTTTGACAGAAAGTCTCTAAGTCAACACTTTGGCTTCTGTAGTTCCACTTCTTGCTAACTGAGGTGTGCCAAACAGAATGTGGTTTTGTGCTTAAAAGACAAATACCTATAGTCTTGGGCTGCGTGATTTTGGCAAGTTTTGCTGTGAATAAACTTACATTTCACTTTAAAAGTAATTAGAAGTGGTGAAAGAGCAAATCATTAGAAGAGCTTTCAATTCACAGGAATAAATAAAAAAGAAAATGTTATAACAGGCATATATATATATATATATCCAGAAAGTACTCCTTACCTTATTAGGGCTTTATCAGAATGGGTCATACTAGAGTAAAGAATCTATGAATTTATTTATTGTATACATATATTGATGTTGCTAAGTGGGGAACGGAGCGATCTGGGAAAGAAAAGGGATGGAGCTGGACTGGAACTTGATCTGGTATTGGGTGAGAGAAAAGTACGGAAGCCCTGAGGATCAGCCCAAAGAATGGAAACAGACAAATTCAGGCGATAGGAGGTTGGGGGTACCTTCCAGAATGTACCAGAGATCTTGGAGGTGAGAGTGTCTCAGGACTCAAAGAGTGGGACCTTAGATAAAAAGTGTAAGCCAGAATAAGATAGGAGATGAAGTAGAAAGAGAAAAATCTAATGATAAGACAAAATATGTGTCAATAGTATGCTGAACTGAGATTTAGTGTGTATGTATGTTTGCAAGTGTGGTCTGCATGTGTGTGTGTTCGGATGTGTGATCTGGTTTGAAAGCATGAAAAGGAGGAAAACTGGAAGGGGTCAATAAAAAGTGGGAGAATAGTACAGTGGTTGAGCTAGAATACAAACAGAATGCATATATGATATGTATGTAAAACATATCAAAAATCATTTATTAGATAAATAGTAAAATTACCACATTGCTTATATATAGTTGCCATGGACAATTTCACACTATGGAGAGGTAAATTATGGAGACTTTAGAAATAAATATGGGGGACTGGCCAGAAAATGATACTGTAGAGCTCCAAAGTGGGGGACATGAAACTATCCTATACTTAGTATGATGTATCTTTTGAAATATTTCTCGTTGTTTATAATCAGTGCACCACACATATGCAAAGTATTAGTGATCTGTAAAATTGAAAAATGGTCTATATACGAGCTCACTGGTTTCCTGCTTAATTGTTCCATTAATTGAAAAACTGCTTTAATTGTGCATTAGATTGAATTTTGATAGAAAGAAAAATGTATTAGGAAATGTATTATAAACACAAGAAGCTGAAAACATATCTTAAAGGATGAAATAAAATTCCTGTGAAACCTCTGGGCATGTTCTGTGACCTTTCTGTGATATTTACCTTGTTAGGTTTTGTTTCTTTCAAAAGACTTTTTTTCTCATTAAGTAAAAGGTCAAATACAATTCAATCTATATTTATTATTATTTTTAAAATTCCGTACTGGGGAAAAATCCTATTAACCTGATTTGTGCAGGTGGCCTTCTAGATGGTCTTTTTCTATTTTCCTGCAAAGAGTTTCCACATCTGTTCTGTTGTTCAGACTGAGAAACGGAGGCTTGAAAGAGTTGGCAGAGATTATCTCCATGTGTCTGACTAGCGTGCTCTAATGAAGGGAATTAAGTCAATCTGGGAAGAGAGGGAGGAAAAATCCCAGCAGACTTTTAGACTGTTTAAGGACAAACTAAAACTCTTTTTTATAATATTCACAGCATAAAAAGTAGATTCATTTCCTTCAGTTTTACTAGTACTATGATCCTCATTTACACACACATGCACACACACACATACACACACACACACACACACACACACAAACACACACCCCTACACACAGACACACATCTACCCACAATTTACAGGTTAAAATATTGATTGTATTTAAAGACCTGCTTAAGTACTTTGGTAAGTTTTACTAATAAAGGTAATCCTATTAAAATGTACATTTATGTAACTTCCATTTTTTCTCTCTAAGTATTAATAAAAACTCAACAGCAAGAAAATTGCAAATGGTGTTATTTGAAGGCCAAAGAGCTTACTGAAGGGTATTGACTTGGCAGCCCGACAAACAGTTTCTTAGTATTTGAAAAGGCTCTAATGAGATCTGAGACATTATAAAGGTCAGTTAAGATTTGAGAGTCTTAGCGCTCTCATATACAGAAGAAGATTGTGGGTCCAGATGATGTCCAAGACTGCTGTCACTTCTCCTGTGTTTTTCAATGCCGTGGTTCTTGATAACACAACTATATGTGAATTTTAATTTCAAAAATATTTCAGTCAGATTCATTTCACCAAAATAAAGATAGATAACGTTAAATCAAAATAAGTAAACATATGATCCATTAAATATTTAACACAACTTGAAATATAAATACACATGTATAATGAATATAAATAACCAATTACCTTAAATTACTTATCTCAGTAATATACACTGAATTTCAAAATACCATTAAATTACCAGATCTTTTATTTAGTCACCTAGGCAGCATGATGTTTTTCAAAGTGGTGGGAAAACATTTAATTTCTTTGTGTTTGTGTATGAGTATTTTGTTTGAATATTCGTCTGTGTACCCTAGGTGTGCAGTGTCCATGCAAGCTAGAAGTGGGCATCCATTGAATTCTTTGGAAGTGCAGTCACCATGTGCCTGAGAATGGAACTCAAGTCCTCTGGAAGAACAGCCAACATTTTAATGGCAGAGCTAACTCTTCAGGCCCAAGAAATGAAAGAAGTTTATAATATAAAAATGTCAAAATATAAAGTAAATAATAATAACAGTCTTTAATTGAGATACAAACTACAAAATTATTAAAAATATGCATACATGCGTGGTAATTTATGCCATTCCTGTACCCTCTAACTTTCAGAGCATGTCGACTTGATTAAAAAAAAAAAAACAATAACTTTAACAAATATACATCAGCAGTATTTAAAATATTTAAAACTTAATGAACATGAAAAACTAAAGAACTTAATAAACCTGTGCTCACGACCCTCATAGTTTCACTAATTTTAAACAAAAAAATATTCAAAAGTTCCGTGGTCATCCTGTGTGCCTCTAATGAAGGCAATAGAAGAGACATCACATTTCTCAATCTCATCTATTAGTCAGGCACAGAATAAGATTATTCTCTACTATTGGTATTTTTTCCTATCTATTCTTGAGATCAGCCATATTTGATATGCTAAGCTGGCTATTGCAAAGATAAATTATTCCTAAGATTTAAGTTGTATACAATTCTAATCAGGGTGACAAAATCTGTCATTGTACAACTCCATTTGGCATATGATTCAAACTACCCATTTGTCTAACATATACAACATGCTACACACACTTATTTGCTAAGATGGGCAATTGTTTTAATGACAGAGATTTGATGAAGTTGATTTTATTGTGATTCTGGAACTACGAACTGATCCCAGATCCTCACGCATTCTAGTCAAACAAGCGATATCCAAGATGTACCTCCAATCTGACATTACCAAATTGACATATCGAGGAATACAGAAAATCCTATCAGTGAAAAAAGATGAAAGTATTCAAATTCATTAGAAGGAAAATTCTTTGCTGAAATTGCAAAAGTTTATGGTAAGAAATCCAGCCATTAATTGTAGAACAGTAAACTAAATTCACAATAGTTTTGCTATTTTGCCTCAAGTGGCAAAAGCTACAGCCAATATGTATTATGTGTGAAATAAAGGCTGGAGAGATGGCACAGTGGCTAAGAGCACTGACTGCTCTTCCAGAGGTCCTGAGTTCAAATCCCAGCAACCACATGGTGGCTCACAACCATCTGTAATGGGATCTGATGCCCTCTTCTGGTGTGTCTGAAGACAGCTACACTGTACTCATCTGTAATATATGTGAAATAAAATGAATGAAATTTGCAAATATATGTATGAAAAAATAAAACAAAAATATATGTAAGTCCTACACTGTCTATCATTTTATGAATCAAATGGCAATCCTTCAAAAATTAACTTTTAGAGGTGTTCTAACATTTCCTATATCACCCAATATAGTAACATTGAAGAGATTAATGTACTATTTTCCATATGAGAAAAGAGAATTTTAGAGCATTTAAGCAAAACTTCTGAACTCTTTATTAATTTCATTACTGATTATTTTATTTAAGTTTACTTTTTCGTGATCAGAACATATGAAACGATGTTGATCCACATTGGTATTGATTCAGTCTCAGGTTCGACAGATTTTAATGTGACTTGTGGACTGGTTTAACCTCCTACCCACGATTTTTGCTTTTGTTTTTTGGCAGTTACTACAAAGCACATAGCATGCTGTTCATTAGTCAACAGGCAGTCTGGTGAAAGAAACTGGCAGAGTGTGAGAGAATACATGTTGGCCAGAGTCTAACATTTTAGGAGCAAAGTTGCCTGTGTGCCATCCGATTGGATCAAGTGATGAATCTCAGAAATGGGCCTTGGATGCTTTTTAGGACAGTCTCCAACATTTGGCCAAGGCTCAGGCAATGTTGCCATTAAGTGGCCACAATAACATTTACAGGTACCCAAATAAAATCATGAATAAAATCATAATACAGAAAGAAAAAAATGGTAACTGCCAGCTAACTTTTACACTCAAATAATTTACAATTTTAAAGGATGTTATCAGTCTCTAAGGAAAATCTAGAGGTGAATATTATTATTTCTTGTTTATTATGGTGTATCATTGTTCACATTTATTTCTTATTTATGCTAATAGAATAATAAGATACCTAGTTATAATCATAATAAAATTTGCTGACTCCATGTTTAACCATTTAAAAAGATCATTGACTCGGCATAATGTTATTTTATGTGCTGTAGCATATTGTTTCTTTATTTTTACCATCTAATTAAGAGATGAACTTTCTAGATAAAAGCACGTACCATGGGCTATATCACTATAGAAAGCTCCATGAATGTTTACATAAAAAATTTTTCAAAGTGTTATTTAAAGTAAGTAACTGAGCCAAAAAGAAATAAGAAGTTTTAAAACAATCACTTTAATTCAGTGTGTTAGAAATTTCCAGAATGTATACCGGGAAGTCTCATGTCTTCACTTCAGTTCCTTTGTAAAGTATATGTACTTATTTATTAATGGTGTACATGTTACTACAAATTTAACAATTTAAGTCCTTCAACTTACGTCTATTTGCTCAATTATCTTAGGTTCAGAGTCTAAGGACAAGTTACCATCTATTAAGGTGCTCACAGCCTCAGTCAGAATGCTGTCTGCGTTGTTATTTTGTCTAGTCGCTTTAGTAGAGAAGAAATGTTAAGTTAACTTTGAAAATAAAGCAAATTCATATTCTTTCTGCAATTGAGAAGAAGTTCACACTTTATTGCAGAGTAGCCAGAAACTGGTTTTGTTTTGTAGAAGTGATAGTCAGACACTTGCTGTATATATCTCATCAAAAGTCAACCCACATTTTGCAAGCTCCTTTCTTATATACTAACTATGGAAAAATATCTCCCTCATTTAGATATAACCCTTCAGTTTCCAAGAAGAGTCTGTAAATCAGTCTGTGGGTAACACTTGGCTTTCCAAATACTATGACCTTGAAACAGGAAATTGACTCATTCTGTCTCTATCTTCAATCTAAAAAATGGTGTGATCAAATACACACACGTACACAGACACACACACACACACACACACACACACACACACACACACACACACAGACAGACAGACAGACATAATTGTTTTCTTAAACCATGAAGAGTTGGTGGTAATTCATGAGTGAATAACTAAAATATGAAATTAGAAGAAAACATTTGTGAATGTCAAGAATAAATGTTCCCAGATGCATTTTATATTGTGTTAAATTAGTATTCATAGACATAAGTAGACATAAGTAAGCAATATCCTGAAGAGTAAAGATGGGTTTATTTTTTGTATCCTTCCAACTAAAGTAGCTATTAAAGTGAACATAAGAAACAAAGAAAGACATCACCTATTATAACATTCCTGATTAAGATCTCATTTGACAGAACTAATAGAGGACAAATTGACTGGAAGCTCTTAGCATAAACTTCAATCACTATTTTCAAATTCATAAGCAAAACTGTTTATAATTTTAAAATAAATGAGAGAGTTGTTAGCATCAGGTATATCCATGTATAGCAAGAAGCTCTTTATACCTGGCTCCCGAACCAGCACAAGACACTTCACCTCTAGGCGACAGCACCACTCCTGTGTCCCTGGCCATGGCAGCAGTTGCACATCCCTTTGCACATTCATAACATGTGTCACAACCCAGATAAAAGATGCATACCATGACCCACAGTCCCCTTCTTTTCTTCTTCCCTCTCACCCCCTAAGAGACCTCCTAGACCAAAAAGATGAAAGTTGTCACTGGTGTTATCTGTTCAGGAGTCTTATGCATAGTCCAACAAGAAGATAAATGAAATAATCAACAGAAATATCATGTACAATAAGAAAACTGCAGAAAATGGAGAAATGCTATGCCTATTTCTGAAGAAAGGAGAAGTGCTTATTAATCTTTCTTTACACCTTTACATTGGTTCTCTATGTATCTTAAAATTTTAAAGATAACTTTTAGGTCAGAAATGGTGTAAATGTTGTATAAGTCAATAATAAAAAGGTACTTCCCTGTCAATGACAGAGAATAAAGAAGTATAAAAGATGATAAATAGCAATTCAAGATATAAATTGGTAACCACACTTAGTAGTTATTTCACTAACGTGTGTGTGTGTGTGTGAGTGTGTGTGTATGTATGTGCACATGTACTCACATACACATGGTTGAAAACTGAATCCTAATATATTTTTAAACACTCAATGCACAAAAGGAAAAGTGATGAGGAACAGCTTATGAAACAACTTAGAGAAGTACTTAATAAAATGCGGCATGGTAGTAATATAAAAGTAGATTTTAGTATAAATAATTTTAAAGCACTAGTATAACAAATTATTACTCATAATTTAAATTTAAAGTAGTCAGAATGTAGTCACAGTTTCAATATCTTAAGTAAAATTAACATTCTGGAGTTGAGCCATAACTGAAGATTTCAACTTAGCTTCTCTTCTAACTTTTGGATCATAGTGTAAAAATGAACACATTAATATGATTCTCAAATAATTAAAAGCTTGTTTAATAATTACTAACACCAAAAGAGCATATTTATATAAAGGTACATAATTTTAATCATATATGAAACATGTAAACTTAACAATGTAGTCTATGTTTCTCCAATTTAATAATATTTTTAAAACCTAAAAAAAGTATGAAAAACTCTAAAAATTGACTTTCTATATCACAATGTGACTTTTCACCCAGATATTTGCAATTGAAAACCAGGCACTTTTTTACAATAGAAACTTTAAAACCACAGTGTCTCATAATGTTATGAATACTTCTTCGACTTTCTAGGGTCTTTGTAGACATCCTGATCTGTACATGACCCAGTAGCTACATGTTGAGCATGCTTGGTGTGTGGGTTACAAACAGTAAATTAAAGAACACATTTTTAATTGGACTTGAATTAGAAGAATATCAAAAGAAATAATACGTAAATAAGTAATAATATTGTCTTCAAATATTTAGAAATTCTACTACTGTTTTTACATCAGATAATTAGACAATGAAACTCAAACTATAAGAGAGAATTCAAATTAATTATGCATGATATAAAAATAACAGGATGAGTATTCAAATTAATATCAAAAACATTAACAAAATTAAAAAATTAACTGTTTAAAAAATGTAATAAAGACAAATGCTAATTGAGATTGACCATTTTCAGAGTGGTAAACATGATTAGATAAAAATCATTTGATAAAACAAAAGCTTTTGAAAATTTCCAACTTCCACTCATAATAAATGTTATGGAGAAGCTAAGAATGGAGAGATTTCAACATAAAAAAGGCTACATATGACAAACCTATGCCCAACGTCATGTTAATATACAAAATACAGGAGTTCTGAATATGACCAGAAACACAACAAGCATACGAATGAACCCTCTACTCATCCGCTCAATGCAGTCTTTGAAGCCTGAGTTAGAATAATAAGAAAAAGAAGAAAATAAAATGATATAAATAAAAAAGAAAACAGAGATGAGACTCTTTAATTAAATGCCAAATTATTTCCACCAAAATCTTATTGAACTGATAAATGTTCAACAAAGAGACAGGACACAAAAATCAACTAATCAAAGGCAGCAGCTGGGCTGTACACCAATGGTTGACAGATTAAAATACAGGTAAACAATTCAATTCACCACAGCAACACACATGATGATAAATAATAATGATGATGATAATAATAATAATAGTAATAATAATAATACTAAAGAAGGACAAGGAGGAGGAGGAGGAGGGAGAAGAAGAAGAAGAAGAAGAAGAAGGAGAAGGAGAAGGAGAAGGAGAAGGAGAAGGAGAAGGAGAAGGAGAAGGAGGAGAAGGAGAAGGAGAAGGAGAAGGAGAAGGAGAAGGAGAAGGAGAAGGAGAAGGAGAGGGAGAGGGAGAGGGAGAGGGAGAGGGAGAGGGAGAGGGAGAGGGAGAGGGAGAGGGAGAAGGAGAAAGGAGAGGGAGAGGGAGAAGGAGAAGGAGAGAAGGAGAGAAGGAGAAGGAGAGAAGGAGAGAAGGAGAGAAGGAGAGAAGGAGAAGGAGAAGCAGCAGCAGAACCAGCAGCAGCAGCAGCAGCAGCAGGCTGGAAAACCCAGCCAAACTCTCTACATTAATAATTTTATGAGACTGAAGAAACAGCTTGAGGAATATTCTAGAAGATAAAAATGGATCCAATTCTAATAGCTTGGAAGAATTAATATGTAAAATGACCATCATTTTGTAAAATATTATAAAAAATGACCTATATACAGATTAAGTATAATCATAGTAAAATTTTGAAAATTATCCTTAACAGAGACAATCAGTCCAATTAAATTTTTAAAAAATCCATCTGAAAATTTTATATGGAGATTTAAAATACTAGATATAAATAAAAGACCCTAAACAAATGAATATTGCAGAAGGTATCATAAGGCCTGATTTCAAATTATACTAAAGCCATACCAATAAAATCAGCTTGCTACTGGCCCCCAAACAGAGTAATAAACCTATGATAAAGAACTGAGATATAATCTGTGCATTTACAGCCATCTGTTGTTTTGTTTCTGTCGTTTGTGGCAAATATCCACTAGACAAAGGAAGATGTTTCCATAATGATGACAAGAAAGCTGTATTCCAACATGCAGAAAAAAGGAACTAGCTCTTTCTTCTCCAACCTGAACGAAACTCAACTAAAAGTGTGTCCAGAACCTCAATATAAGAATGGATTTTGGACAAACATCAAAATTTTGGCATACCTTCTAGTTTGGGATAATAGACACTACAATGTTTAAACAGAACAATGATAATACCTGTGATAAAATTTATTAAAATTTGGTTAATTTCATATTGTAATAAAATATTCAATGATTAATTTTTTAATGGCTGAACAATATCAACCACTTACCAAATGAATATGTTAAATTTCAAATTAAAATCCAATATATTATATTCATAGATAGGCATTGAATTAATAACCAATAAATATTTTGTGCATAAATCCACATATATGAATTTGTGCATATAGACTTATGTGTATTTGTGCATATGTAAACATATCTGAGAAAAAGTTATGCAGGTTCAAAGCAACAAAGGCACTCAATGTAGAATGAAGACTATATAAGAGAGGAAAGAGAAAAAGGAGGAGAAAAAGAATATGGTGAAAACAATAGACTCATGCAAGGTGTCAACCCTGGAATGATTAAAAATCAACATCATCAGTGTTTGCTGAATGTTGAAAGGGTATTTAATCAATGAAAGAGAGCAGGTGCAGTCTCCAGATGGTTGTAAAAGTAAGCCTACTAAGACATACTTTAGAGATTAAATGCACTATAGAAAAGAAACATGTAAGTAAAATGAGATGGTCAAAGATTACATAGACCAGTCCTTAGTCTACACTGTCAATTTTACCAGGTCTTTGAAATTAGAATACAAGTATTTGAGAACAAGATGCTTAGCAAAACTAATGCCCAGAGAGTAAACTTCCAAATATTCTCATTGTCTCTTCCCACATCATTCCTGTGAATGGGACTTTGTCTTGACTCATGTACTCACAATTCAGTAGTGGGCTGGAGCCTAGGCATTGTCTGCTGGTAGTCAATCTCACCAGACCAATATCTGACTAGAAAAATGTCAGTGACATCAAATAAATCCTATGGACCTTGGTCCCCACAACTCTGTGACATTCACACATCAATAAAGCTGGGTCAGGCAGTGTCAGCTATGTTTGCCACCTATAACCTCAGCATTGTTATCAAGTCCAGCAGAATGGAAGGTGCTAGAAGGCATCACAGGAAATTTCTGTATGTGAACAGTTCCAGGCTATAAACATTCCCAATGAAGAGAGTGAACACACTGACCAATCCATCATAAACATGAATAATTGGACTCACAGAGGAAAGCTTCACCATTTCCCCTTGAGTCTGGGCAATATGGAAGAAAGCTTAGCCTATCTTCCATTAGTCTGAAGCCTTGCAATACATGGCATGTCTGTGTGCCTGTTAAAAATATGAGTTCACTCAGGTTGTCACTCTTAAATGATTCCACTGCTTGCTACAGATACCAAACCATCTGTAGAGATACAGATTCTAGCATGGAGAGAGACTCCAATGCCCACACCCCTAGCAAAAGATTCTTGGTAGCTGCTGCCTTCTTGAGGAAGAAGTGTCAGTGTTGTTTAAAGTTGTAGGCATTCATACATTAATCAACTGTCAATGGATGGCTGCACACCCATGAGTCATAAATGGGCATCAATAATTACAGGTGGTGTGTCTTAGAAGAGGACAAGTAATTGGGTAGAGATTGAAGGAGGGTGTTGAATTTGGAAACAGCTCTCGAAAGGATTTTGGGAAGGTGAATATCGCCAAAATGTAGTGTATGCATGTGTGAAATTCTCAGATACTTAATAATGTATCTTAAAAATCTTATTGTGTTTAGAGCTGGAATTTGGGTGTGAGGTGGATTTTGAAAAATTAGGGAATATTCATGCTAACCTTTAAGAATAATATACATATTTAATCATGTAATAATATATTTCACTAGAACATACTTCAGGATTATGCAATTATGAGGAAACAATTCTGATGTAAATTACTAGCAATTCTTTTTGTACATGAGATAATTGGACTCTTGAAAGAGGACCATTATGTGAAAATGAATGTTGTCATCTGAAGTATAGAGGTAGTCACAGAGCATGCACAAAGTTCTCCAAAATTACTTAAAAACACATTTAATGCCTTCCTCTTAGCTTTCCATAGGATTGTTTTTAAATCAACTGTGGTTACTGGGGTAAAATTGGTCTACTGGACATTTTTCAAAGATGTGTGACATTTGTAAAATAACATTGACTCATGTGTTCAGAAATAGGAGCTTAACTTTTTTCCAGTGAGTAGATATTTTATGAGGTTATTATTAGGACAATGTGGAATTAAGATACAGAATATCATACTAGAATTATCCAACCAAAATACAAGGGGGCATTTGATTTTGGATGTACATTGATTTATGAGCTGTGAGTTTTACAGAGCTGCCGAATGCAGTTTTCTTGGCTATTGGAAGGGGCTACCAAGCCACTTGGATTTTCCTGCCCATCATACCAGTTGGGCATTCTTCATCACAAACAAATCACTGTTCATCTCCTTCCCCAAAGGCAGCTAGACAAGGGAAGCCAAGCAAGGTAGGAAGGAAGCCAACTGAGTACATTTCAGTGGCCAACAATCTCCACTGCACAGTCCTCCCTGTTCCTAAAAATACTCTGTCCTTATGTTAAAACCAGGATATCCCTTCACAGCTACGGTTACAACTCACTGACTGTGTTAATAAATGCATCCCTACGAGTGATTGAAAGCTAAATGACTGCAACAAATACAGAATAGACTTTAGACACTGTCATTCTTTTCTTAGGAATAATTTTATTGGATATTTTATTTATTTACATTTCAAATGTTTTCACTTTCCCGGTTTCCCCTCTGGAAACCCCCTAACCCATTCTCTTTCCACCTGTTCTATGAGGGTGCTCCCCCACCAATCCACCCACTCCTGCCTCCCTGCCATGGTATTCTCCTATACTTGGGGATTGAGCCTTCACAGGATCAAGGGCCTCTCCTCCAACTGATGCCAGGATGTGGCCTTCCTTTGCTACATGTGCGGCTGGAGCCATGGGCCACTAAATGAGTGTTCTTTGGTTGGTGGTTGTTTAGTCCTTGGGAGCTCTTGGGGGGGAGGGTCCGATTGGTTGGTATTGTTGTTCTTCCTATGGGTTGAAAATCTCTTCCCTTCAGCTCCTTTCAGTGCTTGCTCTAACTCCTCCATTGGAAACCCAATGCTCAGTCCAATGGTTGGCTGTGAGCATCTGCCTCTGTTTTTGTCAGACTCTGGCAGAACCTCTCAGGAGACCGCTATACCAGGCTCCTGTCAGAAAGCACTTCTTGGCATTCACAATACTGTCTGGGTTTGGTGTCTGTATATGGTATGGATCTCAAAGTGGGGCAGTCTCTGGATGACCTCTTCTTCGGTCTCTTTTTGACATAATCAATATCAGTTACAGGTGAAACTTGGAAAAGTGATAGGACCCTGTGACACTTCATGACAAAACTTATCACAGTATCTAGAAATAGAATTTTGACACTGCTCAGTAGAGTTTTTTGGAGAAAAGTTAGTAATATGGAAAATCTATGAAAAAGCTGGAATTGCTCCACTCAAACTTAGGATCATCTAGAATTCAAACACAACTGTGTACTTCAATTAAAAAATATAAATGCAGGGAAACATTCCTAACAGTATTAATAGTTTTAGGAGATAGATGACAGAGCAAAAGTCAAGTTGAAACTTTGCTAATCTTGGGACAGTGGTGGGCAAGTTGCCCAGTTTTGAACTATCTCTATTAGAGAAATATTAAAAAATTAATATTATTTTTATATGTGATCAAAGACATATTATTTCAAAATATCCTGCTACTTTTCCTTTTTCTGTCAGAATTAATATCTCATGAAAATATATTTTCCGTGTTTATATCAGTCTTAAAGGATAAAATAGTTATATTGGTTTGCTGTTTCTTAATCAGTATGAAGAAAAAGTTCTCAGTAAAGTTATCCACAACTTGAAGGAAATAAGGAATTGGTGTGGTGGTCATTCCACGTCATAACTACCTTTAATGTAGTATAACTCTGCTCCTTTTTCTGTAGAAAATTAGGTGCCCATATCTAATATCACAAATTTTACTGTGTGAGAATAATCTTATATAATCACTAAGTTGAACTTCTATGGATATAACTGTTTAGTTTGAGAGTATCAAAAAATGGACTAAAGTCTAATTTGTGTATTTGTGGTAGTGTGTGTGTGTGTGTGTGTGTGTGTGTGTGTGTGTGTGTGTGTGTTCTAGAGACAGAAAAATAAATGAAGAGGGGGAGTTTAGTTCTTGAAACAATAAAGAAAATCATGATCAGAGACAAGATGATCATTGCTGGGGTAGGTAAGGATAGACAGAAGGTAATGGAATACATTTATAAATGTGACATGAAATGTTTATGGAGTAAGAAATGATCAGAGGAATCGGTGGAAGATGAAATTAAGAGCAAAATATGTATAAAAAATTCTAGAACGACCCTTCATTGCTTTAAATGCTATCTAACAAGCAACAATCAGGGAGGAGTTAGTTGCAATTGGTAACTTCAGTGCAGGATACACTTTCAAAAGTGGCTTTTTAAATAGCATTGCTGATATAAAAACGCAAGTCCTATGTGTTACTGTACTTCACAACTGCCATTTGAAAACATAAAGAAATGAGCTGGCAACAGGGATAGTGTAGAAGGCTCATCTTCAACAAGAAGACATTAGTAGCTTATGTGGGCAATAAGTCTTACCCGTTCAATTAAATCTGTATTAGGTACTGTCTCAAAAACTAAGGCATAGATCCACTAAAGAAAGAATCTAATGTAAACACCTGAGTTATTCATACACAAACATTTAAATGTACCTGTCAATACATTTAAAATAATAAATAATAAATAAAGTCTGGCGTGGTGGCAACATATTTGATCCCAACATGCTGGAAGCTGAAGGAGATCGGCCTGCTCTCTATATTGAGATTCTAACTTTAAAAAGTGGCAATAATGCAAAGAAAATTTATAAAGTCAGTTTAAAGTGGGCCTAGAATACACTTACTTTTTACTTTCTGATCTTATTGTTGGGAGAAAATAATAGCCAATAGATCACCTTTATTAACATTGTTAAAGCAATGCCAGTTTTAGACTTTAAGGATGGGCATCTCGCGTGATTTTATAAAATTGCACCCGATGCTATTAAAAAATAGATTTCTTATGCTATACAGCTACATGTTATGGCTAACAGCATAAATGGTATGTTGAATAAAAGAGAATTAGGCATAAGTATCTGTCGAATGATCCATTCATATGTGTTTATACAAAGCTGATAATGGCTGCCGGTAGTCATTGGAATCAACGGCAATGGAAACGTGAAGACCTGGTACAGTTCTGTTTCTTTATCTGCATATGTAAGCAGGCTTCAGTGCAAGCTTCAACATCCGCCCTTAGCGATTTGTTCGTTTTTGTCTTCCAGTATATTATCATTTAATAAAGGAGTACCAAAAATGTTAAAAATAAAAAAAAATAGATTTCTTTTTTGTCAGCTGGGAAAAGCTTTCCTGATGTGAACACTGAAGGGCCATAAACTCTGGCTGTGAGGCTGCAGGAATCGATACACCTGTTACTTCTACTGCATCTTAAAGTATCCTTGAGATTTTGGATGCTCTCCCATGATTACCTCATTAAATCCATTAGGATGTGATTAAGGCAGACTGGCATGTTCATGCTTTCCTGCAATCATAGGTCGGAAGATTTAGACACAACAGGGGAATAGTATTTTCTGTAATTATCTTAATTTCATAAATCTGTCTGGTCCTATGAACTATGTGTTTGCCTGTGATTTTTTTTTAAAAATAATAATATGAAGAATAAATGTGGGTTTTAGCTTTGTGAAAAAAATTATGTGTTAAGTTCCTGGAAGATACTAGAAAGTTTAAATTTGTGACAACTTTAGAGGTAGGCACTATTAATTTTTTCTTTTGGTAAATTTTGAATATGAAAATTGTAGGAGAAAAAATTTAATTATTTATTACAACAGTTCCATTTAAAAATGGCTATCAGTTGGTAAACACTAGTGACGTACACTCAAATTTAAAACTGTTTATGCCTTCCAGAGCTGCCTCAAATTACCATTCAGAAGTACAGTTTTTTAATACTTAGTGTAATTAGAATTCAATACAACCATTAGAAAACTATTTAATGGGGCCTATGTTCAATTGTAAGATGTCTTCATGTTCTTATTTATTTACAATTTTATTACCAATTTTTATTTTGGTTTTATTTACTCTTTGAGAATTTATTTTGGTTTTGTTGTTGTTGTTGTTTTCAATCAGTTATTTTATTTATTTACATTTCAAATGTATCTCGCTTCCCAGTTTGCCCTCCACAAGCCCCCTAGTCACTCCGCCCCCACCCCGCTGCCTCTATGAGGAGGCTCCCTGACCTGCCCATACACTCCTGGCTCAGCTACCTAAAGTTCCCTGATCCTAAGTCAGCTTGAGCTTCAACAGGACAAAGGGGCTCCCCTCCCCGTGACGCAAAATAAAGCAATCCTCTGCTATATATCCAGCTGGAAACAGGGGCACCCCCTTGTGTACTCTTTGGTTAGGGGTTTAGTCCCTGGAAGCAGTGGGGGCTCTGGTTGGTGGATATTGTTGTTCTTCCTATGAGGTTGCAAACCCTTCAGTTCCTATAGTTCTTACACTAACTTCCCCATGGGGGGAGTGGGTCCCTGCACTCAGTCCAATGTTTGGCTGTGTACTCCTGCATGGATATTGGTCTGTCTCTTCTGTTCATGTCTAAATTCTGCCAGACCCCACTACCAAGTCTTCTTCACACTGCATTCTCTTTTTTGTTTACTTCTAATAAACTTACTATTCCAATTATAATTGTATATTTTCATAATGTCCATTTAATGGGATGGTCAATCTACAAGATGCGACTCCCGTGTGGAGAAAAATGAGTCTCTCTCACCTAAGTTTAATCAACTGTCAATAAGTCCTTGCTTAGCTAGAGATGGGATCTTGCTATCTTCTTGGCCCTACCTGCTGGAATGTTGACTAGCTTAGTCTTGTCCTAACCACCAAATTGTTAGGAAAATGAATTCATAAGTACATCATCCCTGTCATTTCCAGAAAAAAAAAAACTATTCTGAACTTGTCTTCACCACCCTTCAGTACTTAAAATCTTATTGACAGTTTTCCAGAATGTTCCTTGAGTCTTTTATTTTGCTAAACATATTTTAATATAGTTTTTTTTTCATCCAGACAGCAGTTTCTACTCCCCTGTCTGCTCCCAATCCCTCCCTACCTGTGTCCCCTCTGCAGACCCCATCCACCCATCCTTTTCGTGTCAGCAAAGGGCAGGCCCTCGATATCAAGCAAGCATGGCATATAAAGTTGCAGAGAGGATAGGCACCACTTGTTTTTATTGAAGCTGGAAAAGGTAACCCAGAATGAGGAAAAATTCCCAAGTCAGGCAAAAGAGTCAGAAACAACCTCTGCTCCCACTGTTTAAGAGTCCCAGATAAGGTCAAGTTGTATCTTTGTAACATAGTGAAGGCACTATGTAGGAAGCAGCTAGACTTCTCCATGTCCCATGTGCTATACAGGCGTTATCTTCTGACGTGAGAACAGGATGTCAGTTTGGGGAGGGCAAGCTATAGTTCTGGCAACAGTCTTGGTTCTGAGGATGTTCCCATGGGATCATTTTGGCCAACAACTCAATTAAATGTAAACCCAATTACTGGAAGCTACATTTGGTAAGGAAAGATAACTACTTGGAGCTTCATCTCCACCATTATTCAGTGATTTTATTTAGATTGGTTTAATATGTGTATATATTTTAGGAATTCACACATTCCCACCCTATCTCTTCTCTCCCCTTCATCATTAATTTCTCCTGCTCCAGACCACCTCCTTCTATCCACAACTACCTATTTATTTTCTTTTGGTAACAAGATCTATTTCCCTTAATTTGCTCAGGACTTACTCTATATGTATCCTCTGTGGTTTGCAGATTGTAATTTGTTAGTCATTAATTTAATTGCATATATTCGTGTGTGTGTGTGTGTGTGTGTGTGTGTGTGTGTGTGTGTGTGTATGAATACATTCTAATATTTGTCTTTCTGGCTTTGAGATAACTCACTCAGAATTTTTTCACTAGTTCTGTCCCATTACCTGTGAGTTTAATAATTTCATGCTTCCTAATGGCCAAGTAATAATCCATTCTGTGAACATATCGCATTTCTATATCACATTTTCCTGTATTTATTCATCTATTGAGGGGCATTATAGGTTGCTTCCAGTAACTAGCTATTATGAATAAAGTAGCAAAGAAAATGTCTAAGTCTACTTGTAGAAGGATGAATCAACCTTTGGATGTATTCACAGGAAAGGCATAGCTAGATACTGAGGTAGATTGACTTTTATCTCTCTGAGTAATTGGCACACTGATTTTCATATTGGTTATACAACTTTCCGTTCCCATCAGCAATGGATGAGTGATTGTGTTACTCAATATTGACCTTAATCATCTGATGGCAATAAGATGAAATCTTTTTCTTTATTTTTTTATTAGATACATTTCTCTACCTTCATTTCAAATGTTATTCCCTTCCCAGTTTCCTGTCCATAATTCCCAATTCCTTCCCCTCTTCTCCCCTCCCCCATACAGGTATTCCCCCCCATACATCCCCTTACTGCTCCCCCATATTCCCCTGCACTGGGGGTCCAAACTTGGCAGGACCAAGGGCTTCCCCTTCCACTGGTGCCCCAACAAAGCTATTCTCTGCTACATATACAGTTGGAGCCCTGGGTCTTTCAGTAGTGGTTTAGTCCCTGGAAGGTCTGGTTGGATGGCATTGTTGTTCTTATAGGTTTGCAAGGTCCTTCAACTCTTTCAATACATCCTCTAATTCCCCCCAAGGGGGTCCTGTTCACAGTTCAGTGGTCTGCTGCTAGCACTGACCTCTGTATTGGACATGCTCTGGATGTGTCTCTCAGGAGAGATCGATATCTGGTCCCTTTCAGCATGCATTTTTTAGCTTCATCTGGTTTTGGTGGCTGTATATGTATATGGGCCACATGTGGGTCAGGCTCTGAATGACTATTCCTTGAGTTGCTACTCTAAACTTTGCTTCCATATCCCCTTCTATGGATATTTTTATCCCTTTTAAGAAGGAGTGGGAGCATCTGCATTTTGGTCATCTTTCTTGAGCTTCCTGTGGTCTGTGGATTGCATCTGGGTAATTTGAGCTTTTTGGCTAATATCCACTTATGAATGATTGCATACAAGGTGTGTTTTCCTGTAACTGAGTTACCTCATTCAGGATGATATTTTCTAGTTTATTGCATTTGCCTATGAATTTCATGAAGTCATTGTTTTTGATAGCTGAGTAGTACTCCATTGTGTAAATGTACCACATTTTTTAAATCCATTCCTCTGTTGAAGGGCATCCAGGTTCTTTCCAGCTTCTGGCTATTATAAATAAGGCTGCTATGAACATAGTGGATCATGTGTCTTTGTTGTATTTTGGAGCATCTTTTGGATATATGCCTAAGAGAGGTAAAGCCGGGTCCTAAGGTAGTGAATATCCAATTTTCTGAGGAATTTCCACACTGATTTTCATAGTGGTTGTACTAGTTTGCAATCCTACCAACAATGGAGGAGTATTTCTATTTCTCCACATCCTTGCCAGCATCTGCTGAGTTTTTGATCTTAGCCATTCTGACTGGTATGAGGTAGAATCTCAGGATTGTTTTGAATTGTATTTCCCTGATGACTAAGGAGGTTGACCATTTCTTTAGATGCTTTTTGGCCATTTGATAATCTTCAGCGGAGAATGTTTTGTTTAGCTCTATACTCCATTTTTAATAGGGTTATTTGGCTCTCTGGAGTCTAACTTCTTGAGTTCTTTGTATATTTTGGATATTGGCCCGCTATCAGTTGTAGGATTGGTAAAGATCTTTTCCCAATCTGACTGTCATTTTGTGTTACAAAAGCTTTTTGCTTTTGCCTTACAGAAGCTTTGCAGTTTTATGAGGTCCCATTTGTCATTTCTTGATCTTAGAGCATTAGGCATTGGTGTTTTGTTCAGGAAATTTTCCCCAATGCCCATATGTTCTAGACTCTTCCCCACTTTTTCTTCTATTAGTTTCAGTGCATTTGGTTTGATGTGGAGGTCCTTGATCCACTTGGACTTAAGTTTTGTACATGGTGATAAGAATGGATCGATTTGCATTCTTCTACATGCTGACCTCCAGTTGAACCAGCACCATTTGTTGAAAATGCTATCTTTCTTCCATTGGATGGTTTTAGCTCCTTTGTCAAAGATCAAGTGACCATAGGTGTGTGGATTCATTTCTGGGTCTTCAATTCTGTTCCTCTGATCTATTTGCCTGTTTCTGTACCCATACCATACAGTTTTTATGACTATTGCTCTGTAATACTGCTTGAAGTCAGGGATAGTGATTTTCCCCAGAAGTTCTTTTATTGTTAAGTATAGTTTTTGCTACCCTGGGTTTTTTGTTATTCCAAATGAATTTGCAAATTACTCTTTCTATCTCTATAAAGAATCGAGTAGGAATTTTGATGGGGATTGCATTGAATCTGTAGATTGCGTTTTGGCAAAATGACCATCTTTACTATATTAATCCTGTCAATCCATGAGCATGGAAGATCTTTCTATCTTCTGAGATCTCACTTAATTTCTTTCTTCAGAGATTTGAAGTTCTTGTCATACAGATCTTTCGCTTCCTTGTTTAAATCCACACCAAGATATTTTATATTATTTGAGATTTTGTGGAGGGTATCATTTCCTTAATTTCTTTCTCTGCCTGTTTATCCTTTGAGGAAGACTACTGATTTGTTTGAGTTAATTTTATACCCTGACACTTTGCTGAAGTTGTTTATCAAGTTAAGTAGTTTTCTGGTGGAACTTTTGGGGTCACGTAAGTACACTATCATATCATCTGCAAATAAAGTCCTGGAAAGATCAGTAATTCAAGACCCATATTTAAACATAGTAAAAGCAATATATGGCAAACCAGTAGCTAACATCAAACTAAATGCAGAGAAACTTGAAGCAATCCTAATGAAAGCAGGCTGCCCACTCTCTCCCTACTTATTCAATATAGTTCTCGAAGTCCTAGTCAGAGCAATCAGACAGCAAAAGGAGGTCAAAGGGATACAAATTGGAAGGGAATAAATCAAAATATCATTATGTACTGTTGATCTTGGTGTTCAGCTCAGCAAGTCTCCTATGCCAATGAGTACACGGTAACTTCTATTTCTTCTACAATCTTTTAGTCTATCACAGTTTTATATGAAGGTCTTGATTCATTTGCAGCTGAGTTTTGTGCAGGGTGGTAAGTATGAATCTATTTAGAGTCCTCTTCATAACCATCCACTTTGAATGCTGTGTTTTTCCATGGTGTATTTTTTTGCTTTTTGTTGTTGTTGTCATTGTTGTTGTTGTTGTTTTTGATCAAATATCAGATGTACTTAAGTATGGCAATTTACTTTGAGGTCTTCAATTTGATTACATTGATCAACATGTTTTTTTCTTTTACTGCCAATGCTCTGCATGCTGTTTCTATATAGCTCTGTAGTAGATTTGAAACCTTGGACAGTGATATCACCTGCAGATCTCTAATTATTCAGGATTCTTTGACACTTCTTGTTTTGAATTTTTATACAAAGCTGAAAATTGTCTTTTCATTATCTGTGAAGAATTGCATTGTAATTTCATGGGGGTTGTATTGAATATATAGATGAGTTTTGATAGCATGGCAATTTTACCATATTTTCGATTATTGATGAATGATAAAGGAGATCTTTACATTTTCTGAAATATTCTTCAATTTCTTTTTTTTTTAACAAATTTAGTCACTGCTTTGACTAATTTAGACTAGTTGGCAAATTATATGATTTTATTCCTCTTTACCATTGAATACGTTTCCACATTTGTTTTTTTTTTATATTTTTTTTTATTAACTTGAGTATTTCTTATATACATTTCAAGTGTTATTCCCTTTCCCGGTATCCGGGCAAACATCCCCCTCCCCCCTCCCCTTCCTTATGGGTGTTCCCCTCCCAACCCTCCCCCCATTGCCGCCCTCCCCCTACCAGTCTAGTTCACTGGGGGTTCAGTCTTAGCAGGACCCAGGGCTTCCCCTTCCACTGGTGCTCTTACTAGGATATGCATTGCTACCTATGAGGTCAGAGTCCAGGGTCAGTCCATGTATAGTCTTTAGGTAGTGGCTTAGTCCCTGGAAGCTCTGGTTGCTTGAAATTGTTGTACATATGGGGTCTCGAGCCCCTTCAAGCTCTTCCAGTTCTTTCTCTGATTCCTTCAACGGGGGTTCTATTCTCAGTTCAGTGGTTTGCTGCTGGCATTCGCCTCTGTATTTGCTGTATTATGGCTGTGTCTCTTAGGAGCGATCTACATCCGGCTCCTGTCGGTCTGCACTTCTTTGCTTCATCCATCTTGTCTAATTGGGTGGCTATATATGTATGGGCCACATGTGGGGCAGACTCTGAATGGGTGTTCCTTCAGTCTCTGTTTTAATCTTTGCCTCTCTCTTCCCTGCCAAGGGTATTCTTGTTCCCCTTTTAAAGAAAAAGTGAAGCATTCACATTTTGATCATCCGTCTTGAGTTTCATTTGCTCTAGGCATCTAGGGTAATTCAAGCATTTGGGCTAATAGCCACTTATCAATGAGTGTATACCATGTATGTCTTTCTGTGATTGGGTTAGCTCACTCAGGATGATGTTTTCCAGTTCCAACCATTTGCCTACGAATTTCATAAAGTCGTTGTTTTTGATAGCTGAGTAATATTCCATTGCGTAGATGTACCACATTTTCTGTATCCATTCCTCTGTTGAAGGGCATCTGGGTTCTTTCCAGCTTCTGGCTATTATAAATAAGGCTGCAATGAACATAGTGGAGCACGTGTCTTTTTTATATGTTGGGGCATCTTTTGGGTATATGCCCAAGAGAGGTATAGCTGGATCCTCAGGCAGTTCAATGTCCAATTTTCTGAGGATTCTCCAGACTGATTTCCAGAATGGTTGTACCAGTTTGCAATCCCACCAACAATGGAGGAGTGTTGCTCTTCCTCCACATCCTCGCCAGCATCTGTTGTCCCCTGAGTTTTTGATCTTAGCCATTCTCACTGGTGTGAGGTGAAATCTCAGGGTTGTTTTGATTTGCATTTCCCTTATGACTAAAGATGTTGAACATTTCTTTAGGTGTTTCTCAGCCATTCGGCATTCCTCAGCTGTGAATTCTTTGTTTAGCTCTGAACCCCATTTTTTAATAGGGTTATTTGTTTTCCTGCGGTCTAACTTCTTGAGTTCTTTGTATATTTTGGATATAAGGCCTCTATCTGTTGTAGGATTGGTAAAGATCTTTTCCCAATCTGTTGGTTGCCGTTTTGTCCTAACCACAGTGTCCTTTGCCTTACAGAAGCTTTGTAGTTTTATGAGATCCCATTTGTCGATTCTTGATCTTAGAGCATAAGCCATTGGTGTTTTGTTCAGGAAATTTTTTCCAGTGCCCATGTGTTCCAGATGCTTCCCTAGTTTTTCTTCTATTAGTTTGAGTGTGTCTGGTTTGATATGGAGGTCCTTGATCCACTTGGACTTAAGTTTTGTACAGGGTGATAAGCATGGATCGATCTGCATTCTTCTACATGTTGACCTCCAGTTGAACCAGCACCATTTGCTGAAAATGCTATCTTTTTTCCATTGGATGGTTTTGGCTCCTTTGTCAAAAATCAAGTGACCATAGGTGTGTGGGTTCATTTCTGGGTCTTCAATTCTATTCCATTGATCTATCTGTCTGTCTCCGTACCAATTCTATGCAGTGTTTATCACTTTCCTCTGAAATACTGCTTGAGTTCAGGGATAGTGATTCCCCCTGAAGTCCTTTCATTGTTGAGGATAGTTTTAGCTATCCTGGATTTTATGTTATTCCAAATGAATTTGCAAATTGTTCTGTCTAACTCTTTGAAGAATTGGATTGGTATTTTGATGGGGATTGCATTGAATCTGTAGATCGCTTTTGGTAAAATGGCCATTTTTACTATATTAATCCTGCCAATCCATGAGCATGGGAGATCTTTCCATCTTCTGAGGTTTTCTTCAATTTCCTTCTTCAGTGTCTTGTAGTTCTTATTGTACAGATCTTTTACTTGCTTGGTTAAAGTCACACCGAGGTACTTTATATTATTTGGGTCTATTATGAAGGGTGTCGTTTCCCTAATTTCTTTCTCGGCTTGTTTCTCTTTTGTGTAGAGAAAGGCTACTGATTTATTTGAGTTAATTTTATACCCAGCCACTTTGCTGAAGTTGTTTATCAGCTTTAGTAGTTCTCTGGTGGAACTTTTGGGATCACTTAAATACACTATCATATCATCTGCAAACAGTGATATTTTGACTTCTTCTTTTCCGATCTGTATCCCCTTGACCTCCTTTTGTTGTCTGATTGCTCTGGCTAGAACTTCAAGAACTATATTGAATAAGTAGGGAGAGAGTGGGCAGCCTTGTCTAGTCCCTGATTTTAGTGGGATTGCTTCGAGTTTCTCTCCATTTAGTTTAATGTTAGCAACTGGTTTGCTGTATATGGCTTTTACTATGTTCAGGTATGGGCCTTGAATTCCTATTCTCTCCAGGACTTTTATCATGAAGGGGTGTTGAATTTTGTCAAATGCTTTCTCAGCGTCTAATGAAATGATCATGTGGTTTTGTTCTTTCAGTTTCTTTATATAATGGATCACGTTGATGGTTTTCCGTATATTAAACCATCCCTGCATGCCTGGGATGAAGCCTACTTGGTCATGGTGGATGATTGTTTGGATGTGCTCTTGGATTCGGTTTGCCAGAATTTTGTTGAGTATTTTTGCATCGATATTCATAAGGGAAATTTGTCTGAAGTTCTCTTTCTTTGTTGTGTCTTTGTGTGGTTTAGTTATAAGAGTAATTGTGGCTTCGTAGAAGGTATTCGGTAGTGATCCATCTGTTTCAATTTTGTGGAATAGTTTGGATAATATTGGTATGAGGTCTTCTATGAAGGTTTGGTAGAATTCTGCACTAAACCCGTCTGGACCTGGGCTATTTTGGTTGGGAGACCTTTAATGACTGCTTCTATTTCCTTAGGAGTTATGGGGTTGTTTAACTGGTTTATCTGTTCCTGATTTAACTTCGGTACCTGGTATCTGCCTAGGAAATTATCCATTTCCTGAAGATTTTCAAGTTTTATTGAATATAGGTTTTATAGTAAGATCTGATGATTTTTTGAATTTCCTCTGAATCTGTTGTTATGTCTCCCTTTTCATTTCTGATTTTGTTAATTTGGACGCACTCTCTGTGTCCTCTCGTTAGTCTGGCTAAGGGTTTATCTATCTTGTTGATTTTCTCAAAGAACCAACTTTTGGTTCTGTTGATTCTTTCTATGGTCCTTTTTGTTTCTACTTGGTTGATTTCCGCTCTGAGTTTGATTATTTCCTGCCTTCTACTCCTCCTGGGTGTATTTGCTTCTTTTTGTTCTAGAGCTTTTAGGTGTGCTGTCAAGCTGCTGACATATGCTCTTTCCTGTTTCTTTCTGCAGGCACTCAGCGCTATGAGTTTTCCTCTTAGCACAGCTTTCATTGTGTCCCATAAGTTTGGGTATGTTGTACCTTCATTTTCATTAAATTCTAAAAAGTTTTTAATTTCTTTCTTTATTTCTTCCTTGACCAGGTTATCATTGAGTAGAGCATTGTTCAATTTCCAAGTATATGTGGGCATTCTTCCTTGATTGTTATTGAAGACCAGTTTTAGGCCGTGGTGGTCCGATAGCACGCATGGGATTATTTCTATCTTTCTGTACCTGTTGAGGCCCGTTTTTTGACCAATTATATTTTCAATTTTGGAGAAATTACCATGAGGAGCTGAGAAGAAGGTATATCCTTTTGCTTTAGGATAGAATGTTCTATAAATATCCGTTAAGTCCATTTGGCTCATGACTTCTCTTAGTCTGTCTACATCTCTGTTCAATTTCTGTTTCCATGATCTGTCCATTGATGAGAGTGGGGTGTTGAAGTCTCCCACTATTATTGTGTGAGGTGCAATGTGTGTTTTGAGCTTTAGTAAGGTTTCTTTTATGTATGTAGGTGCCCTTGTATTTGGGGCATTGATATTTAGGATTGAGAGTTCATCTTGGTGGATTTTTCCTTTGATGAATATGAAGTGTCCTTCCTTATCGTTTTTGATGACTTTTAATTGAAAATTGATTTTATTTGATATTAGAATGGCTACTCCAGCTTGCTTCTTCTGACCATTTGCTTGGAAAATTGTTTTCCAGCCTTTCACTCTGAGGTAATGTCTGTCTTTGTCTCTGAGGTGTGTTTCCTGTAGGCAGCAGAATGCAGGGTCCTCGTTGCGCATCCAGTTTGTTAATCTATGTCTTTTTATTGGGGAGTTGAGGCCATTGATGTTTAGAGATATTAAGGAATAGTGATTATTGCTTCCCGTTATATTCATATTTGGATGTGAGGTTATGTTTTTGTGCTTTCATTCTCTTTGTTTTGTTGCCAAGACGATTAGTTTCTTGCTTCTTCTAGGTTATAGCTTGCCTCCTTATGTTGGGCTTTACCATTTATTATCCTTTGTAGTGCTGGATTTGTAGAAAGATATTGTGTAAATTTGGTTTTGTCATGGAATATCTTGGTTTCTCCATCTATGTTAATTGAGAGTTTTGCAGGATACAGTAACCTGGGCTGGCATTGGTGTTCTCTTAGGGTCTGTATGACATCAGTCCAGGATCTTCTGGCCTTCATAGTTTCTGGCGAGAAGTCTGGTGTGATTCTGATAGGTCTGCCTTTATATGTTACTTGACCTTTTTCCATTACTGCTTTTAATATTCTTTCTTTATTTTGTGCGTTTGGTGTTTTGACTATTATGTGACGGGAGGTGTTTCTTTTCTGGTCCAATCTATTTGGAGTTCTGTAGGCTTCTTGTATGCCTATGTGTATCTCTTTTTTTAGATTAGGGAAGTTTTCTTCTATGATTTTGTTGAAGATATTTACTGGTCCTTTGAGCTGGGAGTCTTCACTCTCTTCTATACCTATTATCCTTAGGTTTGATCTTCTCATTGAGTCCTGGATTTCCTGTATGTTTTGGACCAGTAGCTTTTTCTGCTTTACATTATCTTTGACAGTTGAGTCAATGATTTCTATGCAATCTTCTGCTCCTGATATTCTCTCTTCCATCTCTTGTATTCTGTTGGTGAAGCTTGTATCTACAGCTCCTTGTCTTTTCTTTTGGTTTTCTATATCCAGGGTTGTTTCCATGTGTTCTTTCTTGATTGCTTCTATTTCCATTTTTAATTCCTTCAACTGTTTGATTGTGTTTTCCTGGAATTCTTTCAGGGATTTTTGCGATTCCTCTCTGTAGGCTTCTACTTGTTTATTAATGTTTCCCTGTGTTTCCCTAAGGGAGTTCTTCACATCTTTCTTGAAGTCCTCCAGCATCATGATCAAATATGGTTTTGAAACTAGATCTTGCTTTTCTGGTGTGTTTGGATATTCCATGTTTGTTTTGGTGGGAGAATTGGGCTCCGATGATGGCATGTAGTCTTGGTTTCTGTTGCTTGGGTTCCTGCGCTTGCCTCTCGCCATCAGATTATCTCTAGTGTTACTTTGTTCTGCTATTTCTGACAGTGGCTAGACTGTCCTATAAGCCTGTGTGTCAGGAGTGCTGTAGACATGTTTTCCTGTTTTCTTTCAGCCAGTTATGGGAACAGAGTGTTCTGCTTTCGGGCGTGTAGTTTTTCCTCTCTACAGGTCTTCAGCTGTTCCTGTGGGCCTGTGTCTTGAGTTCACCAGGCAGCTTTCTTGCAGCAGAAAAGTTGGTCTTACCTGTGGTCCCGAGGCTCAAGTTCGCTCGTGGGGTGCTGCCCACGGGCTCTCTGCGGCGGCAGCAACCAGGAAGACCTGTGCCGCCTCTTCCGGGAGCTTCAGTGCACCAGGGTTCCAGATGGCGTTTGGTGTTTTCCTCTGGCGTACGAGATGTGTGTGCAGAGTGCAGTGTCTTCTGGTTTCCCAGGTGTGTCTGCCTCTCTGTAGGTTTAGCTCTCCCTCCCAGGGGATTTGGGTGCAGAGAACTGTTTATCCTGTCTTTTTCCTTCAGGTTCTGGCGTTGTCTCAGGCGCAGGGGTCCTGCCGCTCCTGGGCCCTCCCCTACGGGAACCCAGAGGCCTGATACCATTTCCTCTTGGGCCAGGGATGTGTGCAGGGGTGAGCAGTGTTGGTGGTCTCTTCCGCTCTGCAGCCTCAGGAGTGCCCACCTGACCAGGCGGTTGGGTCTCTCTCTCACAGGGTCTGGGAGCAGAGCCAATTTCTTTTTCAGTGTTTTAAAGTTTTATTTGCTCTAATAGTGTTTCCCATGATATTTATATTATTTTAGACTTCTTTCAAAGGTGTTATTTCCCTAATTTCTATCTCAATTCATTTGTCATTTATGAAATCATGCTGTTGATTAGTATAAGTTAATTTTTACAGTTATAGAGGTTTCCTCATGGAATATTTAGGGTCACTTGTGAAACTGTCAAACTCTATATGGGATAGCATAGGTATAATTTATAAAACAAAGCACTAGGTGGCAACATTGTCTATTTAGAAATATTTACATGTGCATAGAATTAGTCATCTGTATACACTTTATTTAAAGTCAGTAGTTAATAAATTAAAATATCATATTTTAAATTTTTTTCTTATCTAACTCTTTTTTTTCATTCTTTTTTTTTTTATTAACTTGAGTATTTCTTATATACATTTCGAGTGTTATTCCCTTTCCCGGTTTCCGGGCAAACATCCCCCTCCCCCCTCCCTTTCCTTATGGGTGTTCCCCTCCCAACCCTCCCCCCATTGCTGCCCTCCCCCCATAGTCTAGTTCACTGGGGGTTCAGTCTTAGCAGGACCCAGGGCTTCCCCTTCCACTGGTGCTCTTACTAGGATATTCATTGCTACCTATGGGGTCAGAGTCCAGGGTCAGTCCATGTATAGTCTTTAGGTAGTAGCTTAGTCCCTGGAAGCTCTGATTGCTTGACATGATTGTCCTTTTGGGGTCTCGAGCCCCTTCAAGCTCTTCCAGTTCTTTCTCTGATTCCTTCAACAGGGGCCTATTCTCAGTTCAGTGGTTTGCTGCTGGCATTCGCCTCTGTATTTGCTGTATTCTGGCTGTGTCTCTCATGACATATTTTAAAATTTTAACAATATATACAAGTAAATTTCAGATATACTGTGTAAAGAACACAAAAAAACATCTCATTTATTATTTAATTAAAATATAGATAATTCTTTGTCCATCTCCATTTCTTTGTGATTCCCTGTCAATCATAGAACTACCAGGAACACCATAGCTATTATACTTTGCTTGGATGTAGGTAAGTTACATGTGCCTCCTTCCCTTTCTCCTCTCTGGTATCTCTAGGAAAATCTTTGACTGCTATTCTTGCCCATTTCTGCCATGCATTACAGCTTAAGCTTACCTCTATCCTTTGGGGACCTCTGCCTCTTGGTATGAAGACAGGATCAACATAATTCTTTTTTTCTGCCTTCTCATACCTTTCTGTCTATGCCATATTTATTTCTTTGTAGCTTTTACTAGGCTAGCTCCTAGGCAAGTATCTATTGTATGCTTCAATCTCTTTTCCTAAGCTGTCTCTATTCTTTTATGACTAGGATGTAATACGGGTATGAACGTGTGGTCCCCCAACACTCCAACATTAGTCTCCTTCCCATGCCTGCTAGCCTATCAACCACACACCAATTGCATTACAAAGTTCCAGTCCAAAGTTCCAACAAGGATGAGTCGAACGTTTTGGAGACAGAACTAAAAATCCCAAAGTAGCCCCTAGACTAAAAACCAAACACAATTCTGCTGATCCACAACACATCAGATTGTAGGAAGAGCAGCCAAGCTAACAATTACTTTTAAAATGCAAAACAATATATCCACAACAGACACTGTAAAGATCATAACCCTACATATCTAAATCCCATTGCAGAACCGCAAACATGAAAATCAGTGACAATATATCTTCTCAAGAAACAAGTGCACTATTGTAATAACTACCTCACAAAACAATCTCACTGTAGCACAGCACAGTAGCTTCTATGACTATATCTGAAGATCTTCAGGAAGATTTGGCAAATGCCTTAATAAAGATTATGGCAACAGAGAAAAGGTAAATTAAATACTGAAAATATTCCAAGAAATAGCAATAAAATTTAAAGTAAATAGACTCTGAAGAAAAAATTCCAACTGAAATAAAATTTGAAATGAAAAACTCAGAAAATCAAACAAAAAGCTCAGAGGAAAACTTTACCCATAGAGAGACATTCATGGAGAATAGAATTTCATGGCTGGAGGATAAGGGAAAGTACATGGATAGTTTGGACAGGGAAAATATTAAATCTAAAATATATCTAGGAACAAAGCATCTAGGAAACATGAGACCTATGAAACAGTAAAACCTACAAATATTAGGTATAAAGAAAGAGAAGAAAGCCAGGTCAAAGACAAATAAAACTCCTTTTATTTTTTAATTTATATTATTCTCTTATATAATACTTGACATCAACAGGGTATTCTCCCTTTCTTATTCCCAGCACACTCCCACACCTCACTTCTTCAAAAATAAAGACAGTATGTACTTACTTGTAAGTGGGCATTGGCTGTTGACTACAGGATAATCGTACTACAATCCACAAATCAAAGAAGTTAAATAAAGAGGAGACCTCTAGAGGGGACAGGTGGATCTCCTTGGAAACTAGAAATAGAATAAATTTTGTGGGTGGTCCAAGGATAGATTTGGATGAAAACAGGACAGATCAGATGAGAGAGGGAGAGACAGATGCAGAGAATACAGAGAGAGATGACTGAAACAGGTGAGCCTTTGGGGAGGGGGTGTGATTTGGTGCAGTAGAAACTTCCTGAACTCTATGAGGTTGTCTCTAGTGAGGATTTCTAGTAATGGAGGATACAGAGCATGAACCAGTCATCTTCTATAACCAGGCCAGGTTTCCAGGGTTGGAACTAATACAGCCTTCAATCCACTAAATATACAACCCACGATTTGTTCTTATGCAAGATACTCTGGGGCAGCAGTGACACAAAGCCTGTGGAAGTGACCTACCAATGACAGGTGTGTCCTAAGGCCCATACCAACAGAGAGCCCATGCCCAACACTGCAAAGTCTACAAAACACTTTAAACAAAATCATGCCGGGGTTGGGGATTTAGCTCAGCGGTAGAGCGCTTGCCTAGCGAGCGCAAGGCCCTGGGTTCGGTCCCAAGCTCCGGAAAAAAAAAAAAAAAAAAAAAAACAAAATCATGCAAGGTATTTTTTCCCACATCTAAAGAAAGGGATGCCAGTATAGTTTCAAGAGATATTTAAACACAAAATACCCCAAAACAGAAGGAGAAAAAGAGACCTGTCTATGATATATAATCGTCCAATACAAATAACAGAAAATAAAAAGGATATTAAAAGTTGCAAGGGAAAAATGTCTAGTCACTTATTATGGCAGTTCCATTCAAATAATGCAAGGCTTTTCAACAAAGTGTTTGAAAGTAGTCAGGAGCATTGGATAGATGTTCCACAAGCTCTGTAAAACCACAGATTCCAGCTGGGACTAATATATACAGCCAAATCATCAATCACAATGGAAGGAGGAATAAAATATTTTGTGATAAAAACATATTGAATAAATTTATGTAAACTAATATGGTTATGCAAAGGACACTTGAAGGAAAGTACTATTCTGAAGGGAAAAGGAAGTCAGCAATAATTTATCCCAGAGTAGGTAATCTAACAAGCAAAACAAACATAAAAACTATTGAAAAATAAAAGATTAAATTAAAGCAGCATCAAAACAAAGGGAAAGAAATTAGTGACACAGCTCATTAATAATGCTCAATATAATGGTCTCAAATTTGCAATTGAAAGGTGCAAGAACTCCTTTTGTAAGCACACCACAGCCTCAGCAATAGCATTAGGCCCTGCCCCACCTCCACCCCAGAGCTGAATCACATGACTGCCCTCTGAAAGACCTAACAAGCTGCTGAAAGAGTCAGATGTAGATATTTACACTCAATCAATGGACAGAAGCTGCTGAGCCCTGTGGTTGAATTAGGAAAAAGCTGGAGGAGGCTGAGGAGAAGGGTGACCCTGTAGGAAAACCAGCAGTCTCAATTAACCTGGACCCCCGAGATCTCTCAGACACCGGGCCACCAACCAGGCAACATACAGCAACTGATATGAGCCCCCGAACACGTATACAGCAGAGGACTGCCGGATCTGGATTCAATCAGAGAAGATACACCAAACCCTCGAGAGATTGGAGGCCCCAGGGAGTGGGGAGGTCTAATGGTATGGAAGGTGGTGGGTGAGGACATCTTTGTGAAGACAGGGGGTGGGGTTGAGTATGAGTGTGGAACAGTCAGAGAGTGGACTGGGATGGGCATAAAATCTAGAGTGTAAAAAATAAGATTTTTAAAAATAATAATAATAAAGACACAAAGCCATAGACTAGATTAAGAAACAGAATCTAACAGGATCTTCTGCCTCTCAGAAACAAATCTAACCATCAAGAATGGGTATTGTCTTAGATAAAAGGATGTAAAAAATTATTCTCAGGAAACATAACCAAGAATCAAACCTATTTAGCTACTTTAACATTTGACAAAATGGACTTCAATGCAGAACTAATCAGAAGAGAAGAATAGCACTACATAAAATGTAAATGGTTTTATGCAAATACAGGGGCAGCCAATTTCACAAAAAAACTATATATAACAGTACATATTAATACTATCATAATGAAAATTTGTTTACTGCCATATAACCCAGAAGACAGGTCATCCAAACAAAAATATAACAAATAAAATATGAAATGAAATGATACAAATCAAAGGAGCCAAATAATCACCTAGACATCAACAATTTCTTCAAAATTGGCCACATATTATGATACAAAGTACATCACAACAGATGTTGGAATATTGCAATAACATTCCTCATTGTATCTTATCTGCCCATCCTTGATTTAAGCTGGATATTAACAATAAAAGAAGTAGCAGACAGTACACAAACTCATGGAAACTAAACAATTCACCACTGAATTTAAATTGTGATAATACCTAAATTTTGAAGGAAACTACAAATATTTTAGATCAGAATGATAATGATTACAAACTATCTGGAAACCTATGGTACCAATGAATGCAATTTAAAGAGGCAAGTTCCAAGCAGAAAGTGAGTGCTTATATCAAAAATCTGGAGCAGCCTTCCAAATGAATAATTTAATGATATGCTTGAACGTACAGAAGAGCAGCCAGAAGTAGTAGAAATAATTACAGAAGTAGAGTCCTAGTAAAAAGCAGTGAAATAGGAAGTGAGAAATAGAGAACTGATAATTAATCAATTTATTTACCTCCAAAAGAGACAAAAATCAGAAATTACATGATTAACTCACTAGATACAAAAAATTATTTTAGCAAAGCAAATTCTTTCCTAGGAAAATTTGTGGATATGAGAAATGTTTCTCAGCATAGGAAAGAGAGTTTACGGCAGGGCCATAGCCAACACAATGATGAAGAGGAGAAAGTCAAAGAATTTGTAATAAAGTCAGGAATATAAATAAAATATTCATTCTTCCCATTATTTTTCAATATAATTCTTGAAATCTTAGAGTACTAAGAAACCAAAAAGACTTAAATGTCATACATACAGGAAATGAAAAAGTCAGTTTATCTTTCTTGGCAGATAAAAAATAATAAAAATAATAAAATGTAAAACTCAGAAGATACCATTAAAAATTTCTATAGAAAATATCACTTTCAACAAAGGAACAGTACACAATATTAACACACAAATGTCAGTAGTTCTCCTACACACAAACAGCAAACATACTTACAAAAAACTCAAGGAAACAATACACTTTACAGTATCCTCAAAAATTATATATTATGGCATAAAAATGATGAAGCAAGTGAAAGACTTAGAAAATTAAATCCTTAAGACAGTAAAGAAAAATTGGAACAGATATCAAAGGATAGTTCTCCCATATTCACAGGTCAGTGGGATTGATATAAGAGTGGCCATCTTACAAAAAGCTATTTCCATTAAAATTGCAACAAAATTCTTCACAGAAATTGCAAAAATGTTTAAAGGTCATATGGAAAAATTCTCTTCTCCCTGCCTCATCTTCTTTCTTCCTTCATAATCTATACCAATTACCTGCCACTTATTTACAAATTAGTATGAACATATGAGGAATTATGTGTTTGAGAGTATCTCCTTATATAATATAGCTTTTACTAGTGAATAAAATATAAAAAGAATAATTAATAATTCAAATATTTTGGTCCTTCCCTTATATTCCATCTCTAGAGGAAAAAATGATGGCGTTTTTCTCTCTTCTACCCTCTCCTCCTCCTCACCTGTTCCTACTAACTTCTTCGTTCATTACACTGTGCCTCCTCTCCCCTCTGCTCTTTTGTCCCTCATCACTTTCATTCTTCCTTCCTTCCTTTCTCCCTTCCTTCCTTCCTACCTACATTACTTCTTTGCTCTCCTCTTTGCTTCTATCACTTCTTCCTTTTTCCCCTGTGTAACTTCACTCCATTCTTAAAGCAAACGTGAAATGCATTGAAAATATTTGTTCTCTTCCACTTCCCTCCTTTTCACTCCATTCTACTCGTCTACCCTCTGTCTTTAAATTATTCCTTCTGTTCTAGACAGTGATAATTCCATTGAATTTTGAGCTGTTTCAGCTAGATGGAGTTAGAGTTTTTAATTTGAAAGTGTAATATATATATATATATATATATATATATATATATATCTCCTGGAAAAGAGACAGTGTCTTCATCAAATGGTGCAGTTCAAACTATATGGTTTCCTGTAGGAGAGTATAAATAGATCCATATATACTACCATGCATAAAACTCAAGTTCAAGTGGACCAAAGGCTTCACCATGAAACCATATATCCTAAACTCGACAGAAGAGAAAACGAGGAATACTGTTTAAAGCACTGGCACAAGAGAAGACTTTCTGAACAAAATACCAGTTGAGAAAGTACAGGCACTAAAAGCAACTATTAATAAATGACACCTCATGAAAATGAAAATCCTCTGTAAGGCAAAGGACACAATCAATGCAAGAAAGCTACAGCCTACAGAACGGGAAAAGGGTTCTTATCAACCCCACATCCAAAATATATAAAGAACTCAACAAACTAGATATCAGAAAATGAGTATCCCAATTAAAAATTGGATATAAATCTAAACAAAATATTCTCAATAAAAGAATCTTAAATGTCTGAGAAAAACTTAGAAATGTTCAACAGGTAAATACAAATCAAAACTACTTGGAGATTTCCTCTTACAACTGTCAGAATGGAAAGGATCAATAACACAAGTGACAGCTTTTGACTCTGTGGACTTGAAACATGAAGAACTACAAAACTCAAAAAGGCACTTTCTTAGAAAGTTGGGAATCAATCTATTTCAAACCGAGTTCTACTAAACTTGGGCATAGCCAAATAAAGGTCTTTTCTTCCATAAGGACACTTGCTCCGTCACATTCATTGCTGCTCTATTCATAATACCAGAAACTGGAAAAAAGTAGATGTTCCTCATCAAAAAGAAAGAAAAATGAAAATGTGGTATATTAACACAAAAGTATTATTTAGCTTAAAAAAACAACAACATCATGAAATGTGAAAGCAAATGTATGGATCTAAAATAGAAATCTTAAGTGATATAACTTAGACTCAGAAAAACAAAAATGATAGGTATTCACTTATAAGTGGATACTAGCCATTATGTAAATGATGAACAACTTAATATCTACAGAACGAAAGAGGTTAGGTAAAGGGGAAGGTTCTAATTTGTGCACATAGTTGCCTCTGGAAGGGATAAATAAAATAGATTTTAAAGGTATTTTGGGGCTGAGTGGTTACAGAAACAGGGCCAAAAGGTGTAGAGAAGATGTCATGGAAGAGAGAGAGGAAGTACAGATAGTGGGAACTGGAGACCATTAGAGATGGTGGTAGAATTTTTTGCATTCACTTATGCTGTTGGCCAAGTGAACTCATGAAAATCTTGAAGCAACTCAGGCTGAAAAAAGAACTGCTCTCAAACTGACATAGGAGCCCCACAGATGAGTACAACTGCCCATGCAATCCACTGAACTTGTGGAAAAGTCCAGCTGGTGTGCCTACATGAACCTTCACCCTATGTTTTAGATATTTGATGAGAGAAGATACACTGCAGGCTGCCAAAATCAGAACAAACAAACAAAAACAAACAAAACAGACAAACAAAAAACAACAACGAATAACATGGACTCCAATCCAGCCCCAAAATTATTAACCTATAATCTGTATTACCTAAGAATATGCTAAGGCAGTGGGGACAGAGCTTGTAGGAATAGCAAACCAATGTCTGATTTTGAATTAAATCCCACTCAAAAAGAAGGAACCTGGACCTGATGATGCTTGGGTAACCAAGAGCCAGAGAAAAATGGCCCCAAAAAGCAAGATAAAACAAACACTACTAAACCCTAGAAAGAACAAGAAAGTAACCTTTCAGCAAACCAAAAGAAGATAGCCACACAAACATAAGTCCATGACTGACAACAAAAATAACAGGAAATTACAATTATCCCTTAATATATCTCAACATCAATAGACTCAAATCCCCAATAAAAAGACATAGGCTAACTGACAGTTTAGGACCCAGCATTTTGCTGCAACAGGAAACACAACTCAGTGACAAAAAGAGGGTAAAAGGCTGGAAAAAATTCCAAGCAAATGGAACCAAGGAACAAGCTGACGTAGCCATTTTAGTTATTGAATAAAATCGAATTTATCCAAAATTTACCAATAAAGATAAGGAAGGACACTTAATACTCATCAAAAGAAAATCCACCAAAATGAACTCTCAATTCTGAAAGTCTATGCGCTGAATGTAAGAGAACCCACATACATAAAAGAAACTTTACTAAAGCTCAAAGAATACATTGCATCACACACAATAATACTGGGAGACTTCAACACCCCACTCTCATCAATGGACAGATCATGGAAATAGAAACCAAAAAAAAGACACATAGAAACTAACAGAAGGTAGAAACCAAATAGATTTAACAGATATTTATAGAACATTTCACCCTAAAACAAAAGAATATACCTTGTTCTCAGCACCTCATGGTACCTTCTCCAAAATTGACCATGTAATCTGTCACAAAATAGAACTCAACAGATACAAGGAGATTGAAATAATTCCATGCATGCTATCAGATCACGATGGACTGAGGTCGTTTTTAATAACAACAAAAATGAAAGAAAGCCCATATATGCATGGAAGCCAAACAACACTCTACTCAATTAAAGACTTTTTAGAATTTAATGAAAATGAAGGCACAACATACCCAAACTTATGGGACACAATGAAAGCAGTGCTAAGAGTAAAACTCATAGCTCTGAGGAGTAGAGGGCAGGAAATAGTCAAACTCTGAGCTGAAATCAAACAAGTAGAAACAAAAAGAACTACACAAAGTACTAAACCAGAAGCTGGATCATTGAAAAAATCAACAAGATAGATAAACCTTGGGAAAGTATCCAAATTAACAAAATCAGAAGTGAAAGAGAAACACAACAAAAGAATCTGAGTAAATTCAAAAAAAATTACCAGATCCTACCACAAAAGCCTATATACTCAACAAAACTGGAAAATCTGGAAGAAATGGACAATTTTCTAGTTAGGTAACTGGTAGAAAAGTTAAATCAGGATCAGATCTAAAGAGTCCCATAACCGCAAAAGAAATAGAATCAGTCGTTAAAAGTTTCCCAACCAAACAAAAGCCCACCACCAGAAGGGTTTAGTGCTGAATTCTATCAGAATTTCACAGAAAGCCTTATACCAATACTCTCCAAACTATTCCATAAAGTAGAAACAGAAAAAAACACTACCCAATTCACTCTTTGTAACCACAATTATACTTATACCTAAACCACATAAAGACTTACAAAGATAGAGAATTTCAGACCAATTTCCCTCATGATATAGATACAAAAATACTCAATAAAAATTCTCAAAAGCTGAACCCAAGAATACATCGAAAGTATTATTCATCATGATCAAGTAGGCTTCATTCCAGGAATGCAAGGATGATTCAATATGTGGAATTCCATCAACTTAATCCACTATATAAACACACACACACACACACACACACACACACACACACACACACACACACACACACACAGATAAAAACTCCAACATGATCGTCACATTAGATGCTGAGAAATCATTTAACAAAATTCAACACCCATTCATGATAAAATCTTGAAAAGATCAGGAATTCACGGCCCATATCTAAGCATAGTAAAAGCAATATGCAGCAAACCAGTAGCTAACACCAAACTAAATGGAGAGAAACTTGAAGCAATCCCACTAAAATCAGGGTCTAGACAAGACTGCCCTGCCCACTTTCTCTAACTATACAATATAGTACTTGAAGTCCTAGATAGAGCAATTAGAAAGCAAAAAAGAAGTCAAAAAGATAGAAATGGCAAAGGAAGAAGTGAAAATATCACTATTTGTAGATGATATTATATTATACTTAGCT